>NC_134483.1:241622403-241695997 GCF_040206685.1 Ascaphus truei
GGGGAAGATTGCTTCACAGCATTTTGAATCAGGACTCAAGTGAGATAGGACTTAATTGTGTTACTCTGTTGAATGCCTTTTCTTTAGAATAGCATTGTATAGCTAAGAAGTAAACAACCACCTATAATGCATTCAAACAGCCCATTAATCTCACTTACAGATGTAGCAGGCATCATTGTCTAGTGGGATACATTGACTAGTGGGATACATTTTCATTCTCTGCACAAACACTGCAATGGAGAAACGCTATGATATACTGAGTTATAACAAAATATGTTGTGTTTTCTGGAAAAGAATGTCCCACTACATCTGTATTATCACAAACGACAAATATGTCTACCTAAAACTACTTATGTTGTAATTTGCTACGAAAATGTATTCTATGTGATTTTGGGCAATGGATGGAACTGAAGCCCCAAGTCTGTGAATAAAGATCAACAGTTTAACCATGAAATTACACCAATTCCCAAGTCTCTTTTAAATCCAGTAATCAATGTCTTTTTCTTTTTTAGTTAGGTCCTGCTAATGATAACAAAAGGTAGATACAGATGTAGCCGTCTTAGCTGTTCCCTTTTGGGCATACAGCAGTACTCTGCAGCAACATTACCATTGAATCCTATGTTAGCCAAGACATTTCCGAGGCATTTCTGGCTATATTGAGGTATCACGGAGACCAGGGAGAGCTGCTACATCTGTATATCGCCTCTTGCCATTTTACTAGCAGAACATTCGTTACATGTACTTTCTTTCACTTACCATTTTCACCTGGTGGGATTACAGTGTCCACAGACATCATGAGATAAATGCCTGCAATCAACGGCTGCCTGGAAGAAAAAAAAACAGCAGCTTTATTCATCTTAAACCTTAATGAAAAAAAATGTAAGATAGGGCTCATACTCTCACTGTAGATATTGTGACGTCACTCAGGGAACAATATGTTGCAGCCAACATGTGTATTAACCAGTCAGTATTTTGGGAACCAAGCACTATTATTCGATTAATCCTAAAGGATTGAGTGGACTGCAATAGTACTGATCGGGGCACTATTGCATGGAAACTCCCATTGAAACCTTTAAGGGTCGTCCTTTTCCTCCTCCCATTCTGGAAGCAAATGATGTCACAGAGTCCAAAGGTTAATTAAACGATTAGCTGTTTGCCAAAAAGCATCTTATAACACAGCTGTGTAGAAATGGGCTAATCACAGAGGTGCGCAAACTGGGGGGCAGGAGATTTTTCTGGGGGAGAGCGGGCGGTTGCAGAGGCCCCACGCTTTTCCCCAAGGCATTTAAATTAAATGCCAGGGGATCGCGTGAGGCCTTTGCAACGCTATACTTACCGAGGTTCAGGCGCTCTGTGACGCGTCGCCATGGCAACGTGGCGTCAAATGACGCCGTGGGGTCATGTGAAGTGATGTCACACGCGGCAAATGATGCCGCAGGTCACGTGACGTCACACGCGTCACGCCGCAGGTCACATGACCCCGCAGCGTAATATGACGCAGGTCTAAGGTAGGGAGGGGGGGGCGCGAGCATCCACGCAGGGAAGACAGGGGGGTGCAGCAGCAAAAGTTTGCCCTTCCCTGGGATAATGTGTCAAAATTCAAGCAAATGTTTTACTAGCAACATTTTTCTAGTTTGGCTGTGTATTTTTATATTGTTTTGTTACATTGATATTAACACTGTAGTAATGCGGTTTATTCATTCTTATGATCATAAGAAGTCCATCTGTGATCATTATTTTGTCCTCTATTTTTTTTTTAAGACTTCAAGTCTTTTTGTAGTCGAGAGATTTGTTGGTTTATAATTTCAATACACAGACTTATAAATGACTGTTAGGTTCTCTTTTAGATGCGAAACACGAGTGAAATAGCTGATATACTTACTTTTCTAGTGTCATCTGTATAGTTACTCCACTGCAATCCTTATGTTTATCTACAAAGACAAAATATGGGAAAAGTAGCAGCAAAGCATTAATATCACAAGATCAATTACTTGTTGCTACTGTTTAAACTGAAGTAAAAAATGGCCAACTTTTGTGCACAGGGGGAAAAAAACCTCAGATCTGTAAAGTATTTGCCAGCTTTGTAGTCATGCTGGGTCTGATTTATATTTTAAGAAGACTTCTCACTTTCATATATTACACTTTGAAATATCGGTTCAAACGACACTGTTTCACACTGAAGTTGATCAATAATGCTGAATGGAATGTTACCAAACAGTGCAGAACGATAAAGACGTTCCAGGTTAGCTGCTGTTGAGAGCATAAGGTCTCCTTCTTTGATCACTTGCATATGTATTGATCATAAGCTTTGAGTTGCAACTTGTGTCAGTCCTGTCTCTAAACGAACATAGTAACGTGGTTTATTAACGTGGTATCTGTTTTAGGCCGCGCTTATAGTGACGGCGACGTGACCGACGACGTCACTCGTCGCCGTAGCAAAAGTTATATTTTAAGTTTAGGCGACGTCGCTGGCTACAAGGCCAGTGATGTCCCAAAAGGGGGAGGGAAGAGGCATGTAAAATCTCCTGATTGGCCGCAAGGGGAGACCATCACCGAAAAAAAACAAATATCAGTTACTACCAGATTTTTGGTAGCACTGTCGCTCCGTCCCTTTGTCGCGTGCACTATAAGCGCCGACGACGGCGACAATGCATTTGTTTTGACGCGATGATTGCGACGCCGTCACTATAAGTGCAGCCTTACTCTGGTCTTATTTTTGGCTCTAAATGATTAATTGTAAAGTCACATGTCGTGCATTACAAACAACAAAACAAATGTCCCTCTTCAAATAAATGTACAGTATCGCAGTGTTGTCTTTTTGCAACATCACACACTTAGTTTAACACATTTACTCAGTAACTTAGGCTGCGTCCATAGAGGGGGGGAGCAGTGCTGAACAGCGCTGACGCTGAGGCTCGCGATCGGGAGGCGGGGGGAGGCGGGGCAGTGATGTCGCTGGGCCAATCGGCCGCGAGGCAATTACGTCAACATCACGGCGCTGACGTCACGGCGCCGTGACATTGACGCTGCTTCGCGCTGATTGGATGTTTTCAGCCGACAGCGCGCTGAAAAACAGCTTGGCTGTCGGCTGAAAAATCCAACTCCTCAGCACGCCTGCAGACGCTCGCGTGAGCCCCCTCTAAAGACATCTTCATTGAGGATGCCGGGGCTCAGCGCGGAGCGTCCACATGGCTCAGCGCGGCTTGTCCTTCTATGGACGTGGCCTTACAAGTAAAATAGAAAATAGAACTCTTTCAAGCCATCATTTCGTAACATTATGTTTTCATGTAAGGGAAAGTAACCCCTTTGACGCCTTTGGCAGTGAAATATTAACCGGACTCCAAAATAAAAAATTGCATTCCTTCTGTTGACCACTTTATGAATTGAAATGACATGTATATTTTAACAAAAAACTGCCTCTCTGTTCACAGCCCCTTCTGTTGGAGATCTTTATAGGAGCGCTGAGCACTGGGAAGGTTGCAGTTGGGGTTAGATATTGGGTTCCAAATCGAAATGATACTATCCCCAGCTTCAAAAGTCTCATCACATTTTTATTGCTGCAGTCTTCTGCTTTTAGCAAGGTGTTCAATTTTGGATCCATGTTCATACTTTTGAAAGCTTAGTGGTCTTAGAATTACCATTTACTCAAAATATACAAGACAGTGGCAGATATAACAGATATCTTAAAAAAAGGATGGACATCTTTTTAGAAAGGAAAGATATAAAGGGATATACCAAATAACTAAACATGGGAAGAACGTTGATTCAAGGAGTAATTTGGAGTCAGGAAGGATTTTTTTTCCCCTTATGAGATTAGCTGATATTTCACTGGGGTTTTTGGTCATCTTCCTCTGGATCAAAATACTGTAAGTACAAATATAGGATTAAGTATCTCATCTAAAATTTAGCATAGGTTGAACTCGACGGACAAATATGTATTTTTTCAACCTCATCTACTATGTAACTATGTCATATTTAACCCCTTCAGTGACAGCGAGTCCTGCCACCTCCGTGGCCACAGGCCATCCAGCACTGATGAATCATACGACTGCTCTTTCGAGCGATCACGTAATCCCCTCCAGGTTCGCCGTAGCAGAAGTGGCCATGATGTACAAGTATGTCATAATGGTCTCGGGTGGCATTTTTCATGATGTACGCTGTATGTTCATTTGCAGAAATCATGATTTTTGTATACTCACTTGCAAGTGCATTAAAAACAACCAGGTATATTTTAAAGCTGCAGACAAAGCAATATCCTACGTATTTTGTTTTTAAAATAATTCAGTTCTATACTATGAGAAAATAGTTGTAGCATTTTTTTTTAACTCTGAATTACATTTTAATTTATTATGATGTAATGAGCCTTTTTTGTTTGTATAGCAACCATTTACAACGTCATATCCCCTTCCTCTTCTGAAACAGGCTCTGGCACATCCCTTTTTGAGCTCTGCCCTCTCTCTAGCAGTGCACAAACTCAAATGTATCTAGTGACTGTCTGGTCACATGATCTTCCCCACAGAACCTTGTCGTATTAATATGCATATGCGTTCCATACTCCTTTGCAGCCATTTAGTGAACCCCCGAGCCTAATCTTCTGCGATCGATCCCAGGAGAACGGATCGATCGGCAACTTAGCTAATTACTTATTATGTGGATTGTATTGTATACATATTTGTAAACGGTTGTTATAGAAACAAAAATGCTTATTACATTATAATACATTAAAAATGTCAGATTTATTTTTTTAATGCTACAATTATTTTCTCATAGTACAGAACTGATTTATTTAAAAGAAACACAAGTAGGATATTGCTTGGTCTGCTGCTTTAACACAGATTGCAACCTTATTTGAATTTAATTTTCCTAGCTATTTTTTTGTTTCAATATTTTTTTTATTATTTTACTTAAATAAATTATCTTACTTACATGTACAATTTTGATAAAGGAACAATATTTATATATCTATCTTAGTAAAAACAATTATCTTCATAACAATTTTTCTTTACTATTTTCTGTATGTTGCATATCAATTTAATTATTATATATAAATCTCTTCAGATTTTTTATTTCAAATTATTCTTATTTTTTAACATAGAAAAGATAAAGAAAAATGATAGATAAAGATGGGGCCAGAGAGGAAAGGAATGGGAAGGGGAGGGAGTGAATGCTTAAGGGCTAAAAGGTAAAAGAGACCGGGGATAACAATCAACCATGATCAGGATTCTACCTTAAAAACCGGAGGCCACAGTTCCCATATTTTATAGAATTTATCTCATTTTTGATTAAGTTGAGCTGAAAGTTTTTCCATTAATTTAACTTCATTCACTCTTTTAATTATTGTATGTTTCGATGGTACATTTATATTCTTCCACGCCGCTGCTATAGAGCAACGGGCTGCTGTAAGAACAATATAGATCATTTTTCTCATCGTATTAGATACCTCTTCAATAGGCTTTGCTAATAAATACGTTAGTGGGTCTATAGTGATTCTTGTATCTGTAATTTCCTGTAACATATTCTGGATCTTTGTCCAAAACTTTTGAATCTGTGGACATGACCATCATACATGTACCGTATCTCCTCTCAGTGAGCTTTTAAAGTGAGCTTTTTAAGTGAGAAGTTATAGTTAGACTATAGTTTGACTAGAGGTGACTGGGGACTGCATCTTTCTGTAAACTCTTTTACTCACGACAACAAACGGTAAGCTATTCAGATCACACTATGATCCCATGCTTGCTAACCTACATATTTTAACCCCCCACCCCTTAACAACTTATTTCACTGCAGCCTCTCCCAAAACTGACTGCACAATACACTGAAACCCTGAACTGACTCTAGCATTGCAATGCACCAAAACATTTGGCAAGGACCAGGCACACCCCTGCTGTTTAGTCTGCACACACTCACTTTGTTCACAACAGCTCCTTGCAGCACTGCCTACCTCTGGCATAATGAACCTGCTATGTATCGTAACTTTTTTCTTTCTCCTGGCCTCATGGAGATGTTACTCCCTCTATCCACTACAAACTCCTCCATCCTGGCCCACACCCAACATCACCATACACCCTGGACTACTCAAAAGCCTTGCACTATCTACTGAATGTTGGTGGAGAACTCTAAAAACCAGCACACCAACCACTGCTCACTCAAATGGCAAACAACACAAATCTACAACTTGCAAACAACTAACCAAATTTCTACTCATACTATTACTCTCTTTAGCAGGTGATATTGAACCTAACCCAGGTCCTCCCATTTCAGCTCTGTCCCATGCCCCTGAGAATTCCACCTTTAAATTCCAAAAGGGGCTATCTGTCGCCCATATAAACATCCGGAGCCTGCTGCCCAAACTGGACGAACTAAGGGCACGGTGCCTTATGCATAAACCCAAAGCCATCGTTCTTACAGAAACATGGCTATCCCCTAAAACCCCTGATGCAAATATTGCCCTTCAGGGATACTCCATTTTTAGGAGAGATAGGTCAAAGAGAGGAGGAGGGGTGTTATTTTATATTGCAGACACATTGCAATTTACACTGTTAAATTGCCCACCAAGCCCACCCTCTTTTGAAATTCTAGTTGGCAAAATCTGCCTCCCCTTTTCTAAGCCCATCTTGCTTGCTGGCATCTACCGCCCCCCTAATGCCCCTCTGCAATCCTTGACTGATATCACCCAATTTCTTGGCTCCATTTCCTCTCTGAATGAGAAGAGTGAGCTGCTAGTTCTTGGGGATTTCATCTTCAATTGGCTTGACCCTAAAAACCACAAAATCCAGATACAACTGAAGTCACTTAACCTATCACAACTCATTTCCCAACCCACACGGATAAACCTGAAATCGCATAACCATTCCTTGCTAGATTGGATTCTCTCCTCAAACCCCAGCAGAATCCAATCCTCTGGCATCCTTCCTGATATTTTCAGTGACCAAGCAATAGTGTACGGTGTAAGGAAAATTAAACCGCCCCATTCAAGCCCTAAAGTTCTCCTCACTAGAACATTTAAAAACTTTAACCCACAACAGTTTCTGGATGACCTTACCAACTGCCCATGGCACAGAATCGATTTAATTCCCGACCCTGATTCTGCGCTCGACTATTTCCAATCCGAGTTTTTAAACTCTGCGATACCCAGGCTCCACTACGCAAAATAAGGGTACGGGGGGCCTACCTTCCATGGGTTACAACTGACCTTATAGCACTCTACCAGTTCAGGGATGCCTTGGGGAAAAGCTACAAAGTAACTGGCACTACCAAGGATCTCAATCACTACAGATGCATGCGGAACATGTGCACAAGCAAACAAGGCATGCAAAAGCACAATATTACTCTGACAATCTCCACCAGAATACATCAAACCCAGCTAACTTCTGGAAGGTTATCAACCATATATTCCAGCCTCCTAACCATCAACAACCAAGTATTATCACTAAGGGGGATATTACTCTGACAAACCCCACTGACATTGCAAATGCATTCAATGATTACTTTGTGGGGTGTGCCACTAACTTATTAGCGAAACGCAGCACAAACCCCAAACATGAATCCCATCCTGGGAGTATCCCTACAGTCCCACCCCCTCCCAACACTGCCCACAATTTTCAATTTGGCCCAGTATCTGAAGAGGAGATTATACAAGCGCTCCTCAAACTAAAACTAAGCAGCCAATGTGGACCCGACTTACTACAATCTAGGTTCCTACGACTTGGTGCCCCAGCCATTGCTAACCAATTGCGTCCATAGTCAACTCTATCCTGTCTGCAGGCCATATCCCTAAGACCTGGAAAATTGCCAGAGTTGTCCCAATCTTCAAAAGTGGGGACAAAAACACTGTCTCAAACTACAGGCCAATCTCACTTCTCCCAATTCTATCCAAAGTCATGGAAAAATGTGTCCACTCCCAATTAAGCGATTTCTACACCAAGACAAATTTCCCTAGCCAATTCCAATCTGGGTTTCGTCCCAAACACTCCACCGTAAGTACCCTGCTAAAAGTTTGCAATGAAATCCAGTGTGGAATGGAACGGGGACAACTCACTGGTGCAGTATTCCTAGATTTTGCAAAGGCTTTTGACACAGTTGATCATGTTATCCTGCTTAACAAACTCCAGAGCTCTGGAATAGGGAAGCATGCTTTAAACTGGTTTCAGTCCTACCTATCAGGAAGATCCCAACATGTGTCCATCTCATGCTCTAACTCCAACCCCCTGGATATCACCTATGGTGTCCCGCAAGGCTCTGTTCTGGGGCCCCTACTCTTCTCAGTGTTCATTAATGATCTTCCCACAGCTTGTAAGGAAGCCTCAATACACATGTATGCAGACAACACAATCCTATATGCACACAGCCATAGCCTCTCTGACCTTCAACACATACTTCAGTCTGACTTTTTGAGACTCGAAAACTGGATTTCCCAAAACAAACTGTTTTTAAACACTGACAAGACTGTCACAATGGTATTTGGGACCAAGACTAAATTTTTAAAGCTTCCAGTGACTGAGTTCCTGATCAGAACCAACTCTAACACCACCCTAACCCCTGTCACTAGTTTTAAATACCTGGGCTTATGGTTTGACTCCCACTTAACATTCGGGATGCACATTGATACCCTGACAACCAAGACCTATGCCAAACTAGGGGTAATTTACAGGAACAAATCCTCCCTAAGTCACCTGGTCAGAAAGCGTATCGCACAGCAGATGCTAATGCCAATTATTGACTATGGAGACATAGTATATGGCTCGGCACCTCAAACCCACCTTAGCAAACTTGACACCCTCTACAATTCAATTTGTCGTTTTGTTCTCCAATGCAACTACAACACACATCACTGCGATATGCTCAAAGAACTAGATTGGTCATCACTAGAGTCTAGGCGCAAAGTTCACCTTTCCTGTCTTACCTTTAAATTCTCTATGGGCAAGCTACCCAGCTATCTGAACAAGCTCCTCACCCCTACCACATACAGCACTTATCACCTGAGATCAGACTCCAAAAGACTGTTCATGGTCCCAAGGCTCAACAAAGTATCCGGACGTTCCTCCTTCTCCTACCGTGCACCCCAAAACTGGAACAACCTACCAGAGACTCTCACATCCAGCACCAGTTTAAGTTCTTTCAAATCTAAGGCCGTCTCACATTTTAATCTGGTCTGTAACTGTTTCATACGCCCATAATAGATATTTTCTTTAACTGTGCACGCAATGTCTTGTATATAATGTATACCCTGTTCATTTATGTAACTGTATTTGTAACCAAGTATTATTTGTTTTACTCTGTGCCCAGGACATACTTGAAAACGAGAGGTAACTCTCAATGTATTACTTCCTGGTAAAATATTTTATAAATAAATAAATAAATAATAAATCTCAAGCCACATCTTCTCTAGCATAAATCTGATGTGCTGTAACGATTCGGGAGTCACGCCGCCCTCGGCGTGCTCTCCACTCACCTGCAGCTCCGCCGGGTCGTCTCGCGGCACGCAGGCAGCCTTCCTCCAGGACGCCGATCGCAGCTCCACGTGGGCGCGCGCGCACGCCAATGCTCCTCTTCTAGTGTTGGTCCTGCGGGTATGCCCGGTCACGCGCCCGCAAGCGCAGCTACACGGAGGCGCGGCCACACGGAGGCGCACCAACCCCTTAAAGGCACAGCACCTCAAACCATTGCTACAATCCAATGCAGCCTTACTAATGGGCTTTATTGCGCCTCCCCTGGGACTCATGCTAGACCCATCCCTGCCGTAGCCTGGCCCTTCCACACACCCCCACCTTGCTGTGCTGCCATTGGACCCTCTCTCCCATATATACCCTACAGTTTCACTAACTCATCGGCTGAGCATAGAACCAGTTGTTCTCATCACTCTCTGCCTCCCTAGTCCTATCCTGTCCTGTCTCGTTTTGCAGTCTTCCTCGTGTACCAAACCGGTTTCCTCTACGACCCTCCGCACCTCTGGCATCCCGAACTTGGCTTACGGAAATACGACTCTCCGCACCTCTGGCACCCCGAACCCGGCAAACGGTAAACGATTACGTCTCTCTCTCTAACCCCGGACTTGGCTAACAGCACCCTCTACCATCCGTACCCCTCCTGCCCCGACTCGGACTCCCAGACCATTCTACACTCAAGACGTGCCCTCGTGGCTGTGGGTGGCATTATATCCTATCCCACCTCAGCACCGCGGTCCCGCCTCGTTTGTGGTGAGCTCGTCCTGACGTGCATGGGGAGATCTGGCTCAGCCTACTTGGGAATAGGTATCATTGAAATACAATTTTGTATATATTTTCCTTCGTTATAGTGCAAGTTGAAGTTTTAGCTGCCGATTCCCAGATATCCTCCCAGGTTTCCCTATCTATTTCTACTTTGAGATCTTCAGCCCATTTTAACATATAATTATGATTCTGAGGAGTTGTTGCTAGAATTAATTTCTCATATATTCTCGAGATCAACCCCTTTTGATATACACTTTTTTTACAAAGTCGTTGAAATTTTGTTAAATCTGGAAATTTCTCTTTCTGTGATAATTTCAACAAATAATGTCTAATTTAAAGAAAACTAAAAACTGGAATATTATGTGTTTGATATTTTATTTGTATCTCCTTAAAGGTCATTGGTTTCCCTTTTACTACCAAGTCATTTACCATTGTAATATGTAGCTCTCTGAATTGTTTGAATGTATTTTTTGCGCATCCTGGTTTAAACTCAGGATTATTAAATATAGACGTTAATAACGATGGAGTTGAATTTAGTGAATATTTTTTTTTGTTTTTAGACCAAGTTTCCCATGTACATCTCCTCAATCCTAATTTAAACTTCTCCACGTGTCTTTCCTCTTTTAACCCAGTCCATAGGACTGACGTCAGTGAAAGTGGACTCACATAAATTGACTCAATCTCCAGCCACTTGTTTCAATTGGGCCACCTGATAGGATTTGATGACGTCTGGGACTCCCATGCCCCTGCCTCCTCTGTGAGCTAACATTACCGACCTTGCCACTCTTGGTCTTTTTTCTTTCCAAATAAATTGGAAAATTCTATTTTGGATATTTTTAAGTTCATTTAATGGGACTTTTATTGGGATTGCCTGAAAAAAATATAATAGTTGGGCAAAATAGTCATTTTTACTGAGGCAATTCTGCCTAGCCAAGATATCTGGAAGCTATTCCATCTTTGAAGATCTGTTTTAATTTTTTCAAATAGGGGTGGATAGTTGCTTTTGTATAAATCTTGAAATGATTTTGCTATATTAATTCCTAAATATTTATTATGTTTAGAATTCCATTTATATTTAAAATTTCTTTGTAAATGTGACATCTCAGGTATTGTCAAATTTTAATTTAAAGCTCCTGACTTGTCATTGATTTTATATCCAGAAACTTTTCCAAATTAGTTTAGTTGATGTTGAAGATTAGGTATGGAGATTAATGGATTAGATAACAACAATATTATATCATCTGCAAAAAGAGATATTTAATAATTTATATCTCCTATCTGAATTCCTTTAATATTTATATCTTCTCTAATTGTAGACGCTAGGGGCTCAATTGATAATGCAAAGAGAAGCGGGGACAGGGGGCAACCCTGTCTGGTCCCATTATTTATTTCATTGGGGACCGAGTCTCCTCCCGGAAGTTTAACATAGGCAGTTGGTGATCTATAAAGAAAATTATAATTTTTATTGTAATTTAATGCTGACTTAAAAATGCCCAAAGCAGAGTGTTCCCACAGCAACTCTCACAGTTTAACTTTCTCTATTCAAATAGGCAGCACAGAGCTACAAAGTGCCTATGTACCAATGGGCACAAACTTTTTTTTTGCAATATTGGTGCAGGGATATATCATTTTCAATTGCGTTTGTGTGTACCTATGTACTGTACTAAGCAGAAATGTCTATCTGCGCCAGCAGTCAAACATTAATATGAAGTTACATAGTAGAGGAGTTTGAAATAAAGACCTTTATCCACAAAGTCCAACCTATGCTAAATTTAGAGGACTGATACTTATCTTATATTTGTATTTTCAGTATATTGATTCAGAGGCAGGCAAACAAAAAAACCAGTGAAACATTATCCAATGATGTCTCATAAGTGGAAAAATTAATTCCTTCCTGATTTCACATATTGGCAAACAGATTTCTCACTGGATCAACATCCTTCAACATCCTTCCAATGTGTACTTATTTGGTATATACCTGTATACATTTAGTTTCTAAAAAATATGCCCAACACTTTTTTTTTTTTAAAAGATATCTACTGTATCTGCCATCACAGTCTCATTGGATAATGAATTCCACATTGTAACTGCCCTTACTGTAAAGAACATTTCCCCTTGTTGCTGCTAAAATTTCCTTTCCTCCAACCTTAAGGGATGACCCAGTGTCATTTGTACTGCTCGAGGTAAAATTATTTGAAAGCTCCTTGTATTGACCCTGAATATATTTGTATATAGTTATTATATCCCATTGTAGAAGCCTCTTTTCTAATGTAAACAAATCTAAATTAGCTAGTCATAAATCGATTTTCCGTCCCCTCAATAATTTGGTGGCTCTCCTATGCACTTTTTCTAGTTCCATAATGTCTTTTTTATGGAGTGGTACAGTACCTAAAATTGTACTCCATATTCAAGTTGTGGTCTTACTAATGTTTTATAGAGGGGAATAATTATACTTTCTTTCCTTCTATCCATTGCCCGTTTAATTTAAGATAAGAACTTATATGCCTTTGCAGCTACTGCATGACTTTGGGCACTATTGCTAAGCCTGCTTTCTACAAGAACTCATAAATCCTTATTCATCACGGATTTACCTAATTTTGCTCCATTTAATTTGTACGTCATCTGCTTATTCTTGTTTCCCAAATGCATAACCTTACATGTATCTGTATTAAACCTCATCTACCATTTATCTGCCCAAGTTTCAAGTCTATCCTAGTCCTTCCGGATAGAAATTAAATCCTGCTCTGATTCTACTACCTTACACAATTCAGTGTTATCAGCAAAGATGGAGACTTTGCTCTCTATGCCAAAGCTCAAGGTCATTAATAAACAAGTTAAAAAACAGGTCCCTGTACTAATCCTTGAGGTACTACACTCACAACTTTAGTCCAACCTGAAAAGGTTCAATTTACGACAACTCTCTGCTGTCTATCCTTCAACCAGTTTTCAATCCAGATGCAAATATTTTTACTGCCTCAAAGAAACTAATATGGTTAGTTTGCACGACCTACCCTTCATAAATTCATACTAACTATTACTAATAACTTTGCTATCCATTAGTAATTGTCCTATACTAAACCTTCAAGTAGCTTCACAACCGGGGAATTACAGACCTGTAAGCCTGACATCAATAGTGGGGATCTAGCTCCATTTTTAAATATAGGCACCACGTCTGCTTTACGCCAATATTGTGCTACTAAGCCTCTGGAAATTGAGTCCTTGAATTTTAAATGTAATGGTTTGACCATTACTGAACTTAGCTCTTTAAGAATTCTTGGATGTACAGATGCAGCGGCTGTTATCCGATCATTTCTCGAAATGGTTTGAGATTTCCCAGAGATTCTTTCAAAATTTGTCTCGGCAGACGAATGGCCCATTGGATTAACATAGCAGGGGTACCTGCTGTGTTAATCCTACCGGGATCTGCCTGTCTGTAAGAGACGTGCAGTAAGAGATAGGCTGAATCAGTCACTAACTGCATGCCTCTCACAGGTGATCGTGGGGTTTTATTTAATTTAAAACATTACAGTAATGTAGCAGGGGGTCTCCAGAGCTGAACTGCATTGATTTCAAGTCCAGGGATCCCCTACTTCCCGAGATACAGGTGCCGTTATGGGGTGCCGGTATCCCCGCCATGTTAAAATCCTGTGGGTCACGTGGCCGTGGGATCTAAATAAAGCTAAGGGATACTGGCACCCCATAACGGGGCCTGTATCTCGGGAAGTAGGGGTCGATGAGGCTGAAATCAACTTTGTTCAGCTCAGGAGACCCCTGCTCACAAACACTATAAATAAAAATAAAATGTAAGCAGCTTCATTACCTGAAGGGGTTAAGGTACAATACTGTAGCAGGTTTATTGGGGGTAGAGGTTGAGTGAAGGGGGTACTTGGCCCTTCACTCACCCCCTCTACCCCCAATAAACAATACAATATGTACTACCCACTCACTAATTCACAACCCACCCACCCCGTGTCCCCACATAAAAATATGTTTTATTTCTGCACAGGATTGATACCAGAGGCCAGTGGGGTCCTCGGGTGGTCCCCATAAGTGATCGGGGGTCCCAGCTGGCCTGCGGTATCAATCAAGTGCATAAAAAAATGCAATGGATTCAAATAAATACACCCATCCCCAATACATACAATACAGTAATGGGCAAAATTACTATTATCCAGATATGGTTAATAGTGCATTTGCCCATTTAAAATAAAACATAAATCAGCAGCATAAAGTAAATTAAACTGGCACTTACCCCTGCCAGGATGAAGGCTGTCTTCATCGTCATGACCGTCTTTGTCCACTGTGGGCATCAACAGCACAATAAAAAAAAATTTGACTGGCATGGTGGCACTCCCAAGCCCAGTGGGCATGAGCTGCCATTATGCTAAGCAACATGCATCCTGACAATCTTCAAAACAATCCCCTAATAAAAAACACATTCAATTTGAATCTTAAAAATGCCACCAAAAAAAATTGACTGCCATGGTGGCACTCCCATGCACAGTGGGCATGAGCTGCCACTATGCCATGCAATGGTGCAACTGCAAAAAATAAAAACATGCATAAAATAAAAACAACAATGTAATTCCTGAAAAATAAAGGCCAAAACACCAATTGAATGGCAAGGTGGCACACCCATGCCCCGTGTGCATGAGATGCCACTATGCCATGCAATGGGGAACCTTTAAAAAAAAAAATACAACATAAAAAAAAAACAAAATCCATCTTTTTCTTACTTTTTGATGTCTTCACCCACCAACTCAGACAGCAACTCCAGGTCCACGATGCAATGATCCTCAACAGCCACAGTCCACAGGTCAAATCTTTAAGTCTTTTCTTCATCTGTAATTTGTAAACCATTTTAGGGTCTTCATCATCTTCATCTGTTTTCCTTCTGTTAATCCAATAGTGAAGTGTTGCTCCATCAGCTCTGTGGCGTCAAATGAGACTACATAGGCTTTTATACGGCCTGTGATGTCACATTTGAGAGGGAATGGTTCCCACGTCTCTGATTGGCTGGGATAACCATGTGCCCTTTTTGTTTTTGAGGTGACATTTTCAAAAGGGAGTAAAGCCAGCCAATCAGAAAGGCTCAGCTTCCTTTCCCTTTAAGATGATATCACAGAACCCAGAATGCCTTGCATCACATGATTTACTAGAACCAATAGGATTGGGGGTCATCCTGTGGTCATCCATGGTCATCCAGAATTCTGATTCTGACATTAAGAATGTAAAAGTCTGTCTTTTCCTTTCCGTCCCTAGCGGTTTATTTAGCCACATCTGTTTATAGACGTATAATATAGTATAGTGTGAGGTTTGCATGGATTTATGGTCAACCTAATTTTTGGCGTGGTCTACACAAGATGGCACTCTGTTTCAGCTGGAGTAGCTGTAACCACCCTAGAGGGCGCCTGCCCTAAGCCCTTTGCCTAAACCCCCCTATGCTAATAAATAAAATAAAGTATGAATTATTATTTAGCTCACAATTTGGTTTTTCATGTTTCATGTTTATATGGTTCAATAAATAAATTGATTTTGTTTTAATATTATAGTTTCCTGGTAGACCTCACGCTACATTGTAACATTTCTGGTACACCTCATGCTATATTAGCACCCTTGTTTCTTTCTTTTACATTTATTACCCAAGTGTATACACTGATAAGTGTGCTTTTCTAACAATGTTTTAAAGACTGCCCATTTATCTTCCCCAGTTTTTCCTGCAAATAGGTCATCATAATTTATTCCTGATAGATTAGTCCTCAGTTTATTAATATCTTCCTTTCTAAAATGTAAAGTCTTCGTTGAACCCATATAATATGGTCATTAACAATTTATTTCAAATGAGATCATGTTATGATCACTGTTTTCCAAATCTTCCCGGACTTTAAAATGTGTTATTACTTTTACCTTGTTTCATACAGTATTAGCAAATCCAGTATTGCCCCTCTCCTGGTTGGTTCCTCAATAATTTGGGTCATGGAATTGTCTTTTAGCACCCCCAAAAACATATATCCTTTAATTGTAATGCTAATCTTATTGTTCAAGTCTATGTCTGAATAATTAAAGTCACTCATTATGAAAACATGACCTAGTTTTGATGCCTTCTTCATTTGCAAAAGAATTTTGGCTTCCTCAATCCCACAGATATTTGGTGGTTTATAGCATATCCCTACAAACATTTTTTGTACTTTGACCTCCAGTGCTAATTTCTAGCCACAAGGTCTTGACATTTTCATCAATCCCTTCATAGACATCTGCCCTTATAATACAGTAAGTTTTAGATCTGTGCTATTGTTATCTTTTCTGCTCCTGCCTTTCTATTCCAATTTGATTTAGTCTTTAGAAATGTTCTAGTATTAGCTGTAGTTAATATGGATGCCTCCCCTGCTTGCCCCGCTCCCACTTCCACCCCTCTATCTCTATGAACCCTACCTATTTCCCCATTCATTCTGTCTAGTTTATAGCCTCTTTCTTGTCCCCGCCCCTCCTTCCCAGTTTAAAATCTCCTCCAACCATTTTCATGTCCTCTCCCCTAGCACAGAAGATAACCTGTTTGTTGAGGTGCAATCCATCCCTACCATAAATATAGCACCTCTCAGAAAAGGAACCCAGGTGCGCTAAAAAAAAAAAAAAAAAAACACGTCCTTTCTACACCAATTTTTTTTTTTTTACCTATGCATTAACCTTCCTAATCTCCAACTGTCTCCATGGGGTAGCGGATGACATTGGTAGTATGTCTGAAAATACTACCTTGGCGGTCCTTGTCTCAAGCTTGCGGCCTAGTTCCCTAAAATAATTTGTATGACCTGACATGTTTTTCAAACTTTGCCATTGGTGCCAACATGTATCAAGACCGCCGGGTCAGATAGCCCCTCCCAACAATCTAGAAAACAGAAAACCTCCAAACTACTATCTTAAGTTTAGAATCAATACAATTCTAATAAAGTTAATGAAACATACTGTGATATATAAATTAAAGTGATATATAAATTAAAGTGCAATATAACAAAAATACAAATGCAAAATACAACTACCCTTCTTTGGCTTCTAAGGTGCTGTTCCAGCAAGTAGACCTTTTCAAATTACCTTCCAACAATTGGTCTACCCGAGCCCTAGGGAGATAGCAAACTGTTCGGTTTGAGCGGTCACGACAACAGATTACCCGCTCTACCCTGCTCATAATGGAGTACCCTACCACCACAACCATTGTTCTCAGAGAACCCCTATCGTACTGTAGGAATTGAATATGCCACTCAATGCACATCTTGCCACATGTATGCACTTGGAGCAGCTGTTCCAAGGAGCATACCGCTGAGAAGTGTGAGCGGGTGGTCTATGTAGAGTCAGAGATTTCTGATCTGAAGAGGAAACTTGCACTATTGAGGGACATTGACAATCTTGAGAGGGGTTTAGTGCTCACTGAGCAGGCCCTTGCTTCGACTAGTGATGCAGATTGTGGCGCTGTTAGTGAGAAGCAGGTAAGTAGCTGGGTAAGTTAGAAGGGAAGGTAGGGGCAATAGGGAGAGGCAGGCCAGTTCTGAGCTGACCCATCCCAATAGATTTGCTGTGTTGAGTAAAGATATAGGGAGTGTCAGGGCAGAAATGGCAATTTGGGGGCGACTGATTCCTCTAGCAGCCAGGGGAATAGTTCTTCCAGCACAGGGGGACTCAGGATGCTCAGATACAAAGAAAGATTGTGGTGGTAGGGGACTCCATTATTAGGAAGGTAGATAGGGCAATCTGTTGCCGTGACCGCATGAACCTAACAGTTTGTTGTCTCCCGGGTGCTCGAGTTCGGCACATTGCGGATCGGGTAGACAGATTGTTGGGAGGGGCTGGGATTGACAAGTGGTTTTAGTACATGTTGGCACCAATGACGAAGTTAGAGAAAGATGGAGGGTCCTAAAATATGATTTCAAGGATCTAGGCCAAAAGCTTAAGGCAAGGACCTCCTAGGTAGTATTTTCTTAAATACTACCAGTGCCATGCGCTACCGCAGGGAGTCAGAGATTAGAGAGGTTAATGCATGGCTAAGAAAGTGGTGTAGGGTTTTTAGAGCCCTGGGACTCCTTTTCTGAGATGTGCCATCTTTATTCTAGGGACGGATTGCACCTCAATGAAGAGGGATCTTCTGTGCTAGGGGGAGAATGTTAAAAAGGTTGAAGGAGATTTTAAACTAGGATGGAGGGGGGAGGAGAATGAAACCGATAAACTAAATACAATAGATGAGCAAACAAGGGGTAATGAAGGTAGAATGGGGGCAAGTGCGAGTTTGACAAGCAGCGAGACACTAATAGTAAATACAGATAATGCTAGAAAACTTCTAAAGACTAAACCAAGTTAGCGCAGAAAGGAAAAAGGAGATAATAGTACAGGCTGAAAAAAAAACTGAAATGCATGCTTGCTAATGCAAGAAGCCTGACCGATAAAATGGGGGCGCTTGAATTAATAGCTACAAGCGAGCAGTATGATATCATAGGCATTACTGAAACATGGTGGGATGAAACTCATGACTGGACAGTTAATTTAGAGGGTTATCGAACAAAGGATCGAACAAATAGAAGGGGAGTTGGAGTATGCTTATGTTAAACCAGACCTAAAACTATTATAAGGGAAGATGTTTATAAGGGAATGATGAAAATGTAGAGATCTTGTGGATAGAAATTAGCAGTGGAGGTAAAAGTATAAAGAAAAGGTTTGTAGGGATATGCTATAAATCACCAAATATCAGTGAGATTGAGGAAGCTAAAATACTTTTGCAAATGGAGAAGGCATCAAAACTAGGTCATGTTTGCATAATGGGGGATTTTAATTATCCAGACAGACTGGAGCAACGAGATTAGCATTACAGCAAAAGGAAACAGTTTTTTGGGGTGTTTAAAGACAATTCCATGACCCAAATTATTGAGGAACCAACCAGGAGAGGGGCAATACTGGATTTGGTAATATCAAACAATGTAGAAGTAATAGCAAATATTCAAGTCCTGGAACATTTGGGTAACAGTGATCATAACATGGTCTCATTTGAAATGATCAAAAAAACAGATTACTTGGGTTCAACAAAGACCTTAAATTTTAGAAAAGCAGATTTTAATAAACTGAGGACTAATCTACAAGTAATACATTGGGATGATGCTTTTGCAGGGAAACATGTAGAAGAGAAATGGGCAGTCTTTAAAACATTGTTAGAAAAGCACACTTATCAGTGTATACCCTTGGGTAATAAGTATAAAAGAAATAAGTCAAAACCAATACGACCAAATAAACAGGAAGGGGAGGAAATGGAAAAGAAGAGGCAGGCATTTAGATTATTTAAGTCAGAAGGGACGGAGGCATCGTATCAGAATTGTACGGAATGTAACAAAATTTGTAAAAGGGCAATAAAATTAGCAAAAATGGACAATGAAAAAATGATTGCAATAGAAAGTAAGATCAACCCTAAAAAGTTCTTAAAGTACCTTGTTAACAAAAAAATGAGGAAAGAAAATATAGGACCCTTTCAGTGTGAGATGGGCAGGCATATTATTGGAAATAAGGAAAAAGCAGAGGTATTAAACAAATTCTGTGCCTCTGTGTTTACCAGGGAAGAATTCATTTCAATAGTAGTGCCAAAGGAGGAAGTCACAACCTCCATATTAATGAAAAATTGGTTAACTGAGGAAGAAGTTCACAGGCGGCTTGAAAAAATGAAAGTAAATAAGGCACCTGGCCCCGATGGCATACATCCAAGAGTTCTCAAGGAGTTAAGCTCAGTAATAGCCAAACCATTACATTTAATATTCAAGGACTCCATTTCCACAGGCTCAGTACCACAAGATTGGCGTAAAACAGATGTGGTGCCTATATTTAAAAAGGGAGCTGGATCACAACCGGGGAATTACAGACCTGTAAGCCTGACTTCAATAGTGGGGAAACTACTTGAAGGTTTAATACGGGATTATATTCAGGAATACCTAATGGAAAACCAATTAGTAATATTCAGCATGGATTTACAAAGGATAGATCATGCGAAACTAACCTTATTTGTTTCTTCGAGGAGTTAACTAGGAATTTAGACCAGGGTAATGCAGTTGATGTGGTCTACTTAGATTTTGCAAAGGCTTTTGATACGGTTCCACACAAGAGGTTGGTATACAAAATAAAGCAAATTGGACTCAGTAAAAATATATGCATCTGGATTGAAAACTGTTTGAAGGACAGACAACAGAGGGTTGTCATAAATGGAACTTTTTCAGGGTGGGCTAGGGTCGTGAGTGGAGTACCTCAGGGATCGGTACTGGGACCACTGCTTTTTAACTTGTTTATGAATGACCTTGAGGTTGGCATCGAGAGCAAAGTCTCCTCCTTTGCTGATGATACTAAATTGTGTGAGGTAGTAGAATCAGAGCAGGATGTAATTTCGCTCCAGAAGGACTTGGAAAGACTGGAAACTTGGGCAGATAAATAGCAGATGAGATTTAATACAGATAAATGTAAAGATTATGCATTTGGGAAGCAAGAATAAACAGGCGACTTACAAATTAAATGGAGATAAATTGGGGGAATCCTTGATGGAGAAGGAGTGCTTGTAGACAGCAGGCTTAGCAATAGTGCCCAAAGTCATGTAGTAGCTGCAAAGGCAAACAAGATCTTATCTTGCATTAAACGGGCAATGGATGGCAGGGAAGTAGACAGAGGATGAGACACGCACTCAATATCAATGGTAATAGAGGTGGGGTACTTAGCTGCTATTGTGACAGTAGCACCTAGACAAGGCACTCCAGCTAGGGAGACTTTCTTATTGAGACGTGAAGCATTCTGGATACATGCTTTAAATACCAGCAACGGTATGGGTCTTAATGAGCAACAGAATTTAAAATGCTTCCTTAATAGAAGGTAATTTTTTGTCTTTCTACAGGCATATTTGATCTTGCACCATCCATGGACTCTGCACTTACCTGTTGGGAAGATTATCCTTTTTGTGTTTTTTTCCCTGTTTTTCTTCCCCCCACTTTTTTTAGTAAGACCACACCTTGAATATGGAGTACAATTTTGGGCGCTATTCCTTAGAAAAGACCTTATGGAACTAGGGAGAGTGCAGAGAAGAGCCACCAACTTAATAAAGGGGATGGACATTCTAACTTATGAGGAGAGGCTAGCTAAATTCGATTTATTTACATTAGAAAACCGGCATCTAAGAAGGGATATGATAACTATATACAAATATATTCGGGGACAATACAGGGATCTTTAAAAATATCTATTCATCCCAAGGGCAGTACAAAGGACTCGGGGCCATCCCTTTAGGTTGGAGGAAAGGAGATTTCACCAGCAACAAAGGAAAGGGTTCTTTACAGTAAGGGCAGTTAAAATGTGGAATTCATTAACCATGGAGACTGTGATGGCAGATATAACGGATTTGTTAAAAAAAGTTGGACATCTTTTTAGAAAGGAAAGGTATACAGGGATATACCAAATAAGTATACATGGGAAGGATGTTGATCCAGGGAGTAATCCGATCAGGAAGGAATTTATTTTTCCCCTTCTGAGATATAATTGGATGATATGACACTGGGGGTTTTTCTTTGCCTTCATCTGGATCAATAAGTAAGTATAGATATAGGATTAACTATCTGCTGTCTAAATTAAGCATAGGTTGAACCTGATGGGCGTATGTCTTTTTTTCAACCTCATCTACTATGTAACCATGTCAGGAATCCGTTCAAACAACAAATTAAGTGTATATATTATATATATTATATTACTGTTCGCTCATTTGCATTTCCCGTTATAATGCAGTCCTCGGGGTCCATCCGATACGACCGCGTTATAACCGGGATCACGGTTTAATTTTTTTTTAAATGGCTGCCGCAATCACGGGTTCAGCGTTTGCCGGAGGGGGAGAGCTGGGATAACTCTCCCAGCTCTCCCTGAGCCCGGCGTCACAACGGCAGCCCCCCCCCCCCACGCAACACTACCCGAAGCAGCAGCTGATCTGTGCAGAGAAGGTGTGATTCTGCGTGGGGGGGGGACGAGCGGGCGAGGATCTCACGGAGTCAGGGCCGGGATGTCAGCTGTTTGTGTGAATCCCCGGCCAGGATCGGTTCCCTTCTGTGCTTCCCCCCAGCGGAGGTATAGGGAGGGAGGGAGGGGTGTGTGTGTGTGTGTGTGTGTGTGTGTGGTGATGTGCAGGAAGGAGGGATGTGGTAGGCAGGGGGGATGTTATGGGATGTGCAGGAGGGGTGATGTGCAGGTAGGAATGTGGTGTGATTGGCAGGGGGCGATGTGATGGGCAGGGGGGGTGTGCTGGGATGTGCAGGGGGGTGATGTGCAGGAAGGAGGAATGTGATGTGCAGGGGGGGGTGATGTGCAGACAGGGGATGTGATGTGCAGGCTGAGGGAGTGATGTGCAGGAAGGGGGGATGTGATGTGCAGGAAGGGGGGACGTGCAGGCAGGGGATGTGATGTGCATGAAGGGGGGATGTGATGTGCAGGCTGGGGGGAGTGATGGACAGGGGGGATGGGATGTGATGTGCAGGGGGGTGATGTGCAGGAAGGGCGGATGTGATGTGTAGAGGAGTATTGTGTGTGTCCGTCCGTTAGCAATAAAGCTTTAAAAAATGTTTACATTTTGCTTTAAAAAAACGGGTGCCACGCTCACACCGCGTTATAAGCGGATCTGCGTTTTAGCAGATCGTGCTATAACGGGGTTGATTGATATATATCTATATATATATATATATATATATATATAGTACGTTACCATCCAGCAGAGCAGCAGAACAGCAAAGAGAGACAGCACTCAGAGGTAAGTCAGCAAAATAATGTATTGAAACAGACACAAAAATCCGACGTTTCGATCCCCAGAGGGGATATAGGAGTCTTGACAAAGCGGTAACACGCGAAACGATCGTCGACTGGGCTTTTTTAAATTGTGGCATTGTCAGCTATACCTTACTTTACTAGTGGAGGATATGTACATACTGTACTATAAGGCTGCGATTTTGAGGGGAATGGCTCGGAACGCCATCGATATAGTCTCTTAGTTAACTTCTAAAACTTATTGTGAGGAGTAGGAGCGGGACTTATCCCCGTATGCAATACTGCTCAAACAGGGTGAACAGCTGGTATGTAGGGAGCATTAGATATCTGCTACTGCCACTGTTATATTAGCATAACTTTATATGCTGCTATCCGAAGATACCATTCATTCTTACTGTGATTACGGAGGCTCCAAGCATTGCTGATTACACAGCAAATTTTAGCTACATATATGCACAGGGAGATTTAAGCAGCATAGCTGCAGCTGATCCGCTCCCCATCTATGTAGCAAAGCTGTACTAACCCTGACTGAGAAGAAAATTTGAATCCTGAGCACTACAGCATACACTGCTGTTCCAGGTTACACTGAATAGAACTTAATGAGATATACGAATCGCAGATCCATACCACCTTACTCCTCTCCCTGGCCAGGGGGGAGTATAATTATTTATCTATACTTATATAAGCAACTAGACACTGCCACTCTCAGAGACCGACAATAGGGGTCCATTTAATGGTAGTGACCCGCTACTACTGGTATTTATCCAGATTTCTGACATATTGAGTCATGATGAATTTTTTAACCTCTTCCATGCACCATTTATTTTAATAGTTAATTCAATTAAAGACAATTTTAAAAATTGACATTTACCACTAGTGATAATAGAGTGCTACTTTCAACTGAGTTCTTTTTTCTTTCGGTTTATTGTCCATGCAATTCTCAGTCAAGCACCGTATCCATATTAATAAGTACTTACCTTCCAGTTGAGCAGAGGTTCATTTACCTTCCCTACCCCTTCCCTCCCTTTTCCCACGGTATGTATGACTTCCTGACTATACAGGCTAGGCTAATTAGCTTCATTAACTAGCAGCTGAACAGCCATTTCAAGGAGGATTAACTCTATGAGAGCTGCAAAGTCCCACAACTGCCCCATTCTAGCCCCTAGAGGGCAGTGATGGCATCAATATATATATATATATATATATATATATATTTTTTTTTTAAAACCATTGTATGTCCGTGTCTAGGGGCAATCTGATTGGTCCGTTGGTCCATCGGTCCGTGGGCCGGCCGCCCTCCCACGGCTCTCATTGGCTCCTCCCCCCCCTGTGTCCCACCCACACGGCTCTCATTGGCTTGTGTACCTCGCCTCCCCCCCGTGTCCCGCCCTCCACAGCTACACCGCGTGCCCCTCTGAGCGCAGTGCAGCCGCAGATTCTCCTCCTCACTGAGCACCCCTGCAACCCCCCAGCCGCACCTCACACCCGGCATCTGCCGCTGAAACCAACCAGCCACACCCGGGTCGCAACCTCCATCCGCACCCCCGCCGGATCAGCCCCTCACACCGCCGCCTCACACCCGCTTTACCACCCCCCTCGAACCGCACCATAAGCCCCTCTCACCGCCGCCTCACATACACCGCCACCGGCCCCCCGCATCACCTGTCCCTCACACCACCACTCGAAGCAGTCGCATCTCCGACTGCTATCACGCACGACCGTCGCCTCTCTTGGCTGGCTTGCTTAGCTAGGGGGGGTGGGACACACGCACAACCACCCGGCCACTCTCCTCTTCTCCTCCTCACCCCGCGGCCTGGCCCGCTGGATTCCCCCCCGACATCACCCAAAGCTCACCTCCCGCCGGCTCCACCCCCCCCTTCATCAGTTCCCCGCTACCATCCCTCTGCATAGGCGGGAGGGGGGTTGAGATGCTGCTGCTCCCAGCACCTCACAGACCTCAGGGGCGCCACAGCCACACCACCCTCTACCGCCTCCTTACCGCCCTCAGGCCCGCATGAAACAGCACACTTACCCTCCTGTTAGCCGTCACTGCACCCTCCTACCGCCTCCCTCATGGTCGATGCCGAGCACCATTACCTTGGCGCGCACTTCAACCTCGCCGCGCCCTTAACATGCCGGCGGGGGGAGCAGAGCAGTGGCGGCCGCAGCGGGACTGACTGTCCCCTGGGGCGGCCGGTGGCCCACCCCCCCTCTCCCCGTGCCTCCTACACACCCTGCCGCCTCCCCAAAGGTTCCTCTCCACGTGAGGTGGGGGGGATGCCCGCCCGCTATCTTCATGCCGCCTGAGGTGTGGGGGATGCCGGGACGCTAGCTATTTGCATGCTGCTGCCACGTGAGGTATGGGTGTGCGGGGGGGATGCCGGGCTGCCCTCTAGCTTCAGGCCGCCGCCTGCGGTATGGGGGGGGAGAGAATGTCACCCAATCACTAACTCACTCACCCACCCAATCACTAACTCACCCACCCAGTCACTAACTCACTCACTAACTCACCCACCCAGTCACTAACTCACTCACTAACTCACTCACTAACTCACCCACCCAGTCACTAACTCACTCACTAACTCACCCACCCAGTCACTAACTCACACACTAATTCACCCACCCAGTCACTAACTCACTCACCCACCCACCCAGTCACTAACTCACTCACCCACCCACCCAGTCACTAGCCCGCCCGCCCCAGTCACTCGCCCGCCCGCCCCCAGTCACTCGCCCGCCCCCCCCCCCCAGTCACTCGCCCGCCCCAGTCACTCGCCCGCCCGTGTCACTCGCCCGCCCCAGTCACTCGCCCGCCCCAGTCACTCGCCCGCCCCAGTCACTCGCCCGCCCCAGTCACTCGCCCGCCTCAGTCACTCGCCCGCCCCAGTCACTCGCCCGCCCCAGTCACTCGCCCGCCCACCCAAGTCAATAACTCACCCACAGAGAGAGGGCAATGGGCAGCGGAGATAGGGGGTGAGTGGAGAGAGAGGGGGAGCGGGACCATTCAATCCTTAAATAAGGTTATTTGATGACTTCTACTGTCACTAAATGATAGGGCTTAGCAGACATTAATTTAGGTTTTGGGCTCACATTTCAGGAATAAAATACAGAATAGAAAAAAAAAGAGAAAATCAATGAGCAGGGAAAAACTAGAGTGAGTTGACAACAGGCATCTTGGGATGCAGATATCTCAACAGACATATTAAAAATGTTTACAACAGTTGGATTTGTTTGAAAAACAGGAACCATCACCAAGATTTAAAATGATCATTCATAAGGATTAGAAATGCATACAATTTTTAGGTTAGAAATACCCCCGAAGATAAACTGCTGCTTGAAAAATTGATAATTTTTTCTGCATAATGCACTCTTTGATCATCTTAGAAATGATTTAAACAGACAGAGAAGCAAACAAATGTTAGGAGGGAACAAACGGATTTGCTCAAAAGAGTATTACAATGATCATGAAGATACACATATTCTGTATGGCACAATTGCTCATTCTTAACCTCAAAGTGTCAGAGCAATTGGCTTGGCGTATCTGACAATAATTTAGGGGCAAAAAGAATATGTGATACGAGCATTAATTATGTTTTCTAGATATATCCCATAAGATGGCTTAGATGTACAGAATTTTTTTTGTGCTGTTGAGAATAAGATTTGCACAGAACATCTGTAATGAGGATAGAACTTCAAATACATAGTAAAATACATGTCGATGTATTCCTGTATTGTTGTTTCTGTACAGAAGTTTTACTTTTATCACATCAGCAGTACATAGATACTAGCGTTACCATTTTGGGACATTTGCAACATGGATTAACAATGACTGTAAAAACATGTCAAACTAAAAGGTCAAATATTTTTATATTTATTACTCTTGTGCGAACACATGAGAGATCATATATTCATATGTCCTGTTAAGGGCAAGCCCAATTGGGTATGGGGAGTAGATGTGTAAATATCACACCATTTTTTCTTTGCAACTCTGATCCCCCACCCCACAGCGCTGATCCCCCCACACACACAAACAAATGAACGATGAACGATCGTAATTTTCCTATAAAATCCGCTGAGAGTATCGCATTTATACGCAAGTGCAAAAATTTGTGGACCCAATCTTAGATAGAAATACACTTAATTTGTTTGCGGACCGTATTCGCATTTTCTTATTATATATATTTTTTAAATAAGTGTCTATTATTCAAAATTTCACAATCGAATCGAATAATTTCAACATTCATCAAATTAAAAGATAAAAATAATGTTTTTTTTTTAAAGTGAAGACAAGCTAAATTAAATCTTTGGCTGATTTCCATGCTTTCAGCACGATTTTATTTGATTTTTTTTATGGGTAACCGCAAAGACGAATATTATCGGGTTTGCGAATGTTTACATCAATGTGTCGAATTCTTTGTGAGCCAAACTTGGTCACATTTGCCCACCTCTTTTCCACACCCTTACACAACACAGACTCAAGTACATTCTCCAAAAAAATAAAAAAGGCATTCTGTTTCAAAAGTTAAAAAGATTTGGCAGCCCTGGAGAAGATATATTAATGAACCCGATTTAAACTCGAGCCTCATGTTACTTTAAATAAATAAAATGGCTTTCTTTGTAGCGTTCTGCTCTTCAACTTTGTATGCAAGTTTCTGCCATTTATTTGCCTTTCTCCATCAGTCGAATTGAGACTCGTGTATCAGTATTCTCATTTTTAGATTTCGCAGACATTCCATTTGACTCTGTTTGGCATGTCCCCCCCTGCTCCTCCTTTCTGCACACAAATTGAGCCCCTCCAACAACCAACAAATCTGCTACAGAGTATTTGTTTAAAACAGTAACAGTGTTTGCCCGGAATATCCAACTTTCTGTATATATTTATTACTCACTGCTCACGGTATTGGCAAACGTAATGTGCTGCCATAAAGAATTTTCATGCAAGGTATACGTGTCCCATGAAATCTTTTAGCAGAATGTTTAAGGGTAATGTGTTCTAGTTTTTTTTACTGGGATTAGAGCAATGTATTTAAAATATTATACAAGACCTATGAAGCTCGCAATATACTTCGAATACTATCATTTAATCTGGCAATCTAATTATTTTCTAATTTAGTACATGGTAATGTGCAATGATTGACCTTAAGATCTTTTAAAATGGTAAATGGTCTTACAATAGCTACAAAAAAGGAAGAAAAATGAAGGGCAGGCTTTACATTAGCTGCTCAGATATTGATCTCCATTTCTTCCTGTCTACAACATAACTCAGTAAGGGATTTCCAATTACAAAGTTCAAGTGCTCATTGACAAGCCTTAATTTAATGTTAACAATATTCTAGTCATTCCTGGCCTTATTAAAGGTCTTTTTGCATGTCAAATTAAAAAGACAAAACTATTACTTTCAAGCCATTCAAAAGAACAAAGTAGTGCTTGCATACAACCAACATAGCATATCCAAAAGGAGGGTAATAACAGAGAGCAGGCTTCTTTACCCCCGTTAATGTGGAAGAACGCGGCAAATATTGTGCATCGCCATTGGTTTCAATACCGGAGAAGTCATTCTACTAACAAAAGCAGATGGGCTGAATGCCATGTTGTACTTTCACAGGGGTACTCAGTCTAAAAACGCAAACATCCAAGAAGACAAACAGGCAACTATATATTCAGCAGCCTGTTTCAGTTTTACATTTGTATTAAGAACTCATATTAAATGCACCAGCAATTATTTTTCTATGAATGACAAAGAAGTTGTCATTTTGAACGCCCTAAATGGAACAGTTACAAGCAAATGTCTGCAAAAGTCTCCATGCAGTAGTCACTGTACGCAGGTGAAAACATTTTATTGAGAGGTAAAATTAAATGTGCCGTCCACTGCTTGCCCCATCTTTTCTTTCCATGGATGGGTAGCGAGAGTTACTGGAGCTAGACCGTGTTAATTTCAGCTGCGGTGGATAGCCTGGTACCCGAAATACCGGGGAAAGGTAAGGCCGGTATTTCTGCGCATTGAAATCCCCACGTCATTCGATTAAAGAGGCAGGCACAACGCAGGAAATGTACACTGCCACACGCACGTGGGACAGCTATCAAATACATAACCTTACAAAGTAGAGAATTGGGGATTGCAGCTTTAACACTGATAAAAAAAAGTACTTTAAGTTTGAATGATGGCATAATAACATTTGATAGACATAGTATGATTGTCTTGGTTTATCACTTACCTTGGAAAGCCCCAACATCACCGTAATGAACTTGGAGCACAAAATATTTATTGCCTGAATCTCCTCCAACTCTAAATCCAACGCCTTTACCAAAAGAGAAAAAAATGGAACATGTGAGTAATATAAAGGCCATTTACTACCTTTATAAAAATAAGATCATACATATGTCTTTAATAGTTGATTCTTATATCTAAAGTAGGGCACAGTGGTCTTAAATTGTTGAGGATATTTTAGGACTTGTCGGCCTCCAATGAAATACATACACATACATACCGATCCCAACTGTGACCTGAAATGTAAGCACAGGACAGGGATAGAAAAAACAAAGGATATATTAAGTCCAACAAGCAAATATTAAGCTCTGTGGGCTTAAAATGTGCTTGTTGGACATAATAAATCCTTTATTTTTTCTACCCCATGCGTGGGACAGTGCAGGAGGCATGCCAGCAGCTGGGGAGATGCCAGGCAGCAACAAGAGGTCCGACCAGCGCCAGCCAGACCCCCACCCCCCCCACGCTGCCACGAGCAGCAAGTGAGGGAGAGAGGCAGCAGCTGGGGAGCGGTAACCTAGAACAGTGAGGCGAGAGGCAGTGTATATGTATGTATGTATGTATGTATGTATGTATGTATGTACTAGTATGTATGGTATATTTGAAAATGACACTGTTTTCACGGAAAAACAATGAAAAAAAACGAAATAAAGGGACTTATTGTGAGATGCATTTTATTCCCCCACAAATGTTTTCTTTCCCCTAATTCTGATGAAAGTAAGTTTATCGTATGTTACTGCTTATAAAGTATATACCTATTAGTGTGTGTACAGTATTTGTTTATGGGGGTGAAATATTCATGCATGTGTTGCGGCTCTATTTTGGACAAGGATTTTGTTTTAATAAAGTAGCTCTTCTTCCTTGAAAGGTTGTAGACCCCTGACCTAGTGTGTGCATCTATCTTGATCAACGTTTGAGGTTCCCAATGGAGTCTTTTACAAGAGCTCTTGAAAAAGTGCATTCGCGTCCGTGCTCGTCTGTGAGTGCGTCCTTGCGTGTGTCTGTCCGTCCGTCCTTGCGTCGTGTCCATGCGTTGTCTGTCCGTGCGTCCGCCCGCACGTCCATGTATCTGTGTGTGTATCTCTCTCTGTGTGTGTATGTCTCGGTGTGTGTGTGTGTGTGTGTGTGTGTGTGTGTCCGTGTCTGTCTCTCAACTGGAGTGCTACTCAGAGGAAATATAAGGGACAGTATGAAAATTGGTAGTGAAAGTACCTGCTGAAAGGGTTTACTGTGACGTTGTTGCAGCTTAACATGTTTTGGTCAAAAGATTGCACTAAATGACCCATACTTACTGTATGAGACGTAAAAACATAAAAATGAATCAAATAATGTTCCATATTGGATGTGCGTTCGGGCTTTCTTTGTTTACTGTTGTATTCAGTTTTGTGCACAGATATCTTTCCACGTTTTGCTTAAATGAGTGTTTGGAGTGGTATACAAGTGCCTTGGGATATTACAAAAATACAACGCTCCTCCCAAATCCAATATTTCAGGGTCTGGATGGGAATGACACCTTTAAGTAGGACTTAACTAAAATCTCGTTTTTGCTCTGCGTTAACTATAAAGGACCTTTGTGGATATTCATTGTTAGGGGGGAAACCTCTTTTGCCTCTTATTAGCACTAATATCCATTACAGTTAACACAATGCCCTTTTCGGCTGAAAACAGAACGATGTGTTATTGAGCTTGGAGGATACACGTTAACGCTTATTATATGCTAAAGCAGTAAAATTCAGGGTATTATTGAAAACCCTGCTCTCTGATTGGTTAAAATTCCGGGCATTATCCAATCAGTAATGCCCGGAATTTTAGCAGCTTGCAAAGTGTAATTTTAAATCTGTTTATTTCCAGCCAATCAGCTTTCACAACAGCTGAGACAGGGCAGGGGATTGGTCAGGAAGTATCAGCCACGGGTTGACTCCTCCCCCTCCTGAGCTGACTGAAATTTTCTGAGCAGATTCAGTTGAATTGGGGGGGGGGGGGGGGGGGGAGAGAGTGTGCAAAGTTTAGTAAGTGGCTTCATTTTTTATTGTGTGTGTGTGTGTGTGTGTGTGTGTGTGTGTGTGTGTGTGTGTCAGTAACAATGTTTATGGGTAAAGCAGCAGCAGTGTTTGTGTGTGTGGTGTTGTGCAGTTGTATGTGTCTGTAGCAGCAGTTTGTGTGTGTGTTGTGTGTGTAAAGCTGATGTGTGTGTGTGTATAGAGCTCCAGTGTGGGTGTGTGTGTGTGTGGGTGTGTCAGTGTCAGCAGCAGTGTTTATGGGTGTAGCATGTGTGTGTAGAGCTGCTGTGTTGTGTGTATAGAGCTGCTGTGTTGTGTGTGTGTGTGTGTGTGTGTGTGTAGAGCTGCTGTGTTGTGTGTGTGTAGAGCTGCTGTGTTGTGTGTGTGTGTGTAGAGGTGCTGTGATGTGTGTAGCAGCAGTTTGGGTGTGTATAGATCTACTGTGTTGTGTGTTGAGCTGCTGTGTGTGTGTGTGTGTGTGTACACACAGAGGGGGCGGCAGTGTGTGGATATAGATATCTGCAGTGTAAGAGTATATAGAGATGGTTTCATGTATTTACCATTTATTTTAATTAAAAAAATCTATATAACTATACAAGTGTGTCTATTATTTATGAAAAAAGTCTACATTTAGCCTATCATAGTAATAATTCCCTCAGAACAGAGCATTACTGGCCTGTTCTTCGGGGATTATTACTTAATTATAAGCTAAAGCTCTACAATTCCGGGCATTATTGAAATCCCTGCTCTCTGATTGGTTAGAATTCCGGGCACTATCCAAATCAGTAATGCCCAGAATTTTTGGCTGCTTGCAAAGTGTTTATTTCCAATGTGTTTATTTCCAGCCAATCAGCTTTCTGAACAGCTCTGAGACAGGGCAGGGGATTGGTCAGGAAGAAGCAGCAGGCTATGACTCCTCCCCCTCCCTCCGTAAACAGAGCTGACAGACTTAATTGAGAGAAGGGAGAGAGAGTGTAAAGTAAGTGTGCCTGCAGTGTGAGTAGCTGCAGTTTGTGTGTGTAGCTGCAGTTTGAATGGGTGCAGTTTGTGTGTTGTATGTGTGTCTAGCTGCAGCTTGTATGTGTGTGTAGCTGCAGTTTGGATGTGTGTGTAGCTGCAGTTTGTGTAGGTGCAGTTTATTTGTGTGTGTGTAGCTACAGTGTGTGTGTGTAGCTGCAGTGTGTGTATGTGTAGCTGCAGTGTGTGTGTGTAGCTGCAGTTTGTATGTGTGTGTAGCTGCAGTTTGTATGGGTGCAGTTTGTGTGTTGTATGTGTGTCTAGCTGCAGTTTGGATGTGTGTGTAGGTGCAGTTTGTTTGTGTGTGTGTATGTGTAGCTGCAGTGTGTGTATGCGTGTGTGTGTGTGTGTGTGGTGCTGTTGTGTTGTGTGTGTAGAAGCAGAGTTTGAATGTAGCTGCAGAGTGTGTGTGTGTGTGTGTGTGTGTGTGTGTACACAGAGGGGGCGGCAGTGTGTGGATATAGATAGCTGCAGTGCAAGAGTATATAGAGGTGCTTTAATGTATTTACCATTTTATTTTAATAAAAATCTATATAACTACACAAAAGTGTCTATTTATGAAAAAAGCCTACATTTAGCCTATAAAATAGTAATAATCCCCTCAGAACAGGGCATTACTGGCCAATAATGCCCTGGGTGGGTTAAAGTCCCTCGGCTTCGCCTCGGGTCTTCAACTCTTCCAGCCAGAGCATTATTGGCCAGTATTTGCCCTGTTCTTCTGGGATTATTACTTAAAATGCGGCGTTAGAATAGGTTAGCCACCTTGTTACGTCAATAATGGAACTCTATGGATCTGGATAGTAATTCTGGATCTGGATGGTAAGTTTGTGGTCTGCCTAAATTGTAAGTCACAATGAGAAACTGTATAGTTCGCAGTATGTCGATAATACCCTCACTACTCCTCAAGTAATCTACAATATGTACAGGAAACACGTAAAAAGTTATACAAAGTGGTGAGAAAACGAGACATTGTTCTGTGGCGATTCTGCATACAGGTCTGCAAATAAATTCCATTTGAAATTAAGCACAAGAGGCCGCAAGAAAGTTTTAATTTTTATGAGGTGTTATCGTGTGCCATGTATTTGCTGACTATGAAATGAAAAAACACACAACATATAGCCAATGAGCTGACAAATCTGCAATAAAATAGGACGAATCACGATACAATCAAATTCAATGCTATACCTTTTGGAAGTTTGGTGGGTGGTGCATTCCTAGCCCAGGCATATAGAATGTTAGATTTGTCCGTGCAGGTTCCAGCACCGCAGTCCCTGAAAAGAAACAGAAGCGAGTTCTAGTTAGTAATGAATTTATCATTTACTCAACTCCTTCTGGAAATCAACTCTTAAAGCAGCACAGGTTACATTGCTTGCTTTATTTTGTTTATGGTATTGAAGCAGGTTGTCTCAGGAGCTGGACCCTCATTAATTCCAGCTCTGGGGACCCCCTGCTTCCAGAGATACTTAACTACATAGGCGTGCCGGTACCTATATGAAGTTTAAATGTCCAAGTCACAGTTCCCATTGGTCCGTAGGACATTTAAAACGCAGCCATTTTAGCAGGCACACTATTTCCCTGGCTGCAGAGATACCGGTTCCCCTTACGGAGTTAAGTATCTCTGGAAGCAGTGGGTGCCTGGAGCTGAACCCAACACGGTTCAGCTCCGGAAACGCCCTGCTTTAATCGAACAAAACAAAAAAGCAAGCAATGCAACAAGTGCTGCTTCAACATGGCAGATGACATTTAAAATAAATATGCTATAAAATCAGTGCATGAAAATGATCTGATACAAATGATAAAATAAAAACAAATTCACACACTGTCTTGTTTCAGAAAAAGTGTGGGGTGTGCAAAGTTCCTGCATGGTGCCCTCCTGCCTGGTAGCCCAAGCGCTCCCACCCCTCCCCTGTCCAAGAACATGGCATCAAATGACGATGCGGGTCATGTGATGTCACGTAACCATGCAGCGTCATTTGACACGTGTCGCCACATGACCCCGCGGCAGAAGGGAGTTACAGAGGCTTCACGCCTCCCCCGGCATTTAATTTAAATGCCTTGGGGAAGAGCGCGGGGCCTCTGTAACCGCCGCGCACCACCAGTTTGTGCACCACTGCATTATAGCGCCACTAGGTGCGAGGTGAACCAATTTCAAAAGAGAAAAACAAGATGGAAACTCCAGCGGAGGGAACAAAATGCTGTTGCTGCTGGCACGGGGAGGCTGAAATTAAGTGCAATTCAGTTCTCAAACACATTTCTAATTCATTTAACTGCTTGACACCATTTCCTGCTTCGACTTAGAATCTTCCCACTCTTATAATGAAAAACATGATTGAATCAGATACTGCGAAACACACTGTTACACACAGATTTCATTTAATTTACCTAGAACACCTCAAGTATCCTTGATAAAGAACGCACAAGCGTTCGAAACGCGTTGGATTTTAGGTCTTATGACAAATTAAAGTTTATATTTTTGATTTGGGTTCTCTCCTTGCTCCCGTCGGATCATGCGCTCCTCTCCACCCTCTGCATTTACCTAGAACACCTCAAGTCGCAGCTTTTGTACTATGTAGTATGTTTATGTAGCCCCCTAGTGAGATTACTATTGTCTACTAAAGGGGTTAATAGGGAGTAAGTAGGTTAATGTTTAAGAAAGACCCTAGATATTCTATGTAGCTTATTTCATGTAGCTAAGGTTATGGTGCTAAAGTAACTCCTGTCAAGTGTCTGGCCACTCCTTAGTTCCAGAACATGTTAGAATAGTCACCTGACTCTGTATGAATCCTAATAGGCTAAGGGTGTCTGTATCTTTCCCAGTTACAGGGGTAGGTTAATGACATCATACAGGGGTATAAAGAGCTACAGAAAGCTTCCAGGCCCCAAGGCTCCTGGAGGACACCAGAGGAAAGGAGTCTCACTGTGTGAAGTGTAAAGTATCATGTTAAGGGTATGTATTATACTGCACGTGTAACTTTGTGTGTAGAAGTGTTGTCAAGTTTTGTTATTTTGAAGTTAGGTAAGAGTGTGCCTTATCTAGGAAGGGCCACAGGGATAGTTAAGATGCTGAAGGATGCTATCTTTCCTTGGAAGAGGATGTGCGTGACACTTAAAAGTAAGGGATCCCAAATTCAGGGAAGTGTCACACCTAGTGTTGCTCTAACGCCAACTCTACGCATATGCACACCAGTTTGCCACAGTATGGACTTGTAGAATTGTAAGGATGACCAGTAGACGGGAACCTGGACAGAAGCTACACTCCTACACACAGTCCTGGAATGTACATCTAAATGCCTCAAGTTCACTGGAATCAGTGATTGCATGTTCCCCTTAGCCCAGGGTAATGGAAGGTGACAAGCTACAGTATAGGTGCCTCCCTGGGAAGCTATCAGCACCAAGGGAAGAAGTATGTATGAAACCAGTATGTCTCAATAAAGTAATCAGTATGTCTAATAAAGTCCCTGGCACCCTTTTTACTATCTGCTTACAACACCAGCAAGCCTGGATGCCAGCACCCCGAGAAAAGGTATTAGACTATGCACCAGCATCTGCACCAATCTATTCCACTGCACTTAAATGTGACACTCTTTCAGGGCCCGCCAAAGAGAGGTAAAATTTTTTACCAACCACTCAATGCTGAAACCAGGAGTGCAGATCCTTTTTAAAAACAAGTTTTAAAAGTTTTTTAAATACTTAAATAGAAATAGCCTTTTTTTAGTCCAGTTGCGATAGTGCAGAGTAAATGAGTACTTCAGTATTAGGTGATACTTTTTTTTATTTGGACTAACAATAGATACTATGAGGCAAGCTTTCGAGAGTTCTCTCCTCTTCCTCAGGTCAGCAATACTGATTTACAAAGATTCCATGAGCTTAACACAGATGTAAAAACCAAGATAATATTCTAAGGCAGATGAGGTATAGCAGGACTGGCAGTTTATTCTGACAGGGCAATAAATGGATGAAAGGGATAGTGAGAAATATGTAGAGCACTGTTTTTCAACAAGGGTTTGTAGGACGCCTTGGGTTGCCCTGGGCATCCCTATAGAGTTCCCCGTAATGTTGAGGTTATTGAAAAATTGTAAAAGTAAAGTGTTTAGATCAGCGCTCCTAGTGTTAATATGTGATTAGTGCGAGATGAAATATATATTTTATAAATGAATAATAAATCTATTTAAACATTCAAATATATATAACAAAAGAATATTAGTGCGCAAAACGTAAACACCTATTTACATGTATAACCCCCCTGTGGGTTGTTAGGATTATTATTAGGTAGATAAAGGGTTAATGTATGTTGGTAAAATAAGTCATAATACTGCCATTTAATTGTTGCAGTTTATCAACTGCCAGGCTAGCTTCCAGAAGGTGCCCACTCTGTCCTCCAGAGTGGGTGTGGGTTGGAGGACCTGTTGCACCTCCCAGGTTGCCATGGTGATCTCCTATGTCACCATGGCCTATAAAGATGGAGGTATAGGGGTTGGGCCTCAGACAACAAGAGGAGCCCATGACATCAACTAGTGGGGTCTCATCTGTGTCTGTGAAACATGTTCAATGTAAGTGTGGTGACCTTTTATTATTTTGTAGCAGTTATGGAAAGTGTCCCTAGTATTAGGGCTATCAATAATATGCTGAGGGTTCCTCCCCCTGCGGAGGAAGACATTTGGGCCTCTCTGGGTAGAGAATGTGGTATCCAGGGCAGTATTGCTGTAAGAAGAAGCGGTTTGTGTGATGACTAAATTAACCCAGTTCTGTTCTTTAAAAGTCTCTTGAGGCCTTTTATCTACCTCTTCTATCAACTACCTCTGCTTACAACAATTCCAGCCAGCCGGACACCTTCCCTGATTTCAAAGTATGCTAAAATAGTCTAATGCATAACATCTGCACTTTCACACCAATACTACCACTACCTTACAGTGCAATTCCCTCCTATTGAGCCAGATAAGGAGAGGGGTTACACGTGTAATATAGAGAAACATGTATATATTCCTAATGGATGCTGCTTAAATGTCTATGGTCCCACAAAGATACCTCAAAGAAGAAGTATAGAGAAAAAAGAAAAAAGACAAAGTGGAAACATAGGAAAAAGTGAAAATAACCAACATCAATGAATAGGGGGAAAACCGTGCGATTCCCAGTAATCCAATAAAATAGGAAAGTCCAATATAGGCGATCCAGATGAGAAAACGATCCTAGAAATTAATAAAAGCACAAGATAGTGAAGTACTGTATAATAATTTTAGTACGCAAGAATAAAATGCCACTTACAATCTGGCAGCGTAAAACGGCATTGTGTGATATAATTTATTATTTATTTATAAAATGTTTTACCAGGAAGTAATACATTGAACTTTACCTCTCGTTTTCAAGTATGTCCTGGGCACAGAGTTATGATGACAAAATACAAATACATGGGTACATTATGTGAACAGGATTATTATATGAAGACATTGCATGAACAGTTAAAGATAAAATAAGTTATAGGCGCACAGTATGTAACAGTTCCAGACCAGATTAAAATGTGACACAGCTCTAGAATTGAAAGAACAGACTGGCGGCAGATGAGAGTCTCCAGTTGCTTGTTCTAGGTGTGGGGTGCACGGTAAGAGGAGGAGCGGCCCGATACTTTGTTGAACCTTAGGACCATGAAAAAAGTGTCAGAGCTCAGGTGATATGTGCTGTGTGTGAGGAAGCTTTTTTTAATAAGCATAACACGTAGGTTTAAAGTGGGTTCCCTGCTGAGCCGCTCTACAGTTCCCATTACTAAAGAACAGTCACTAACTATCCGGCAATATTCAGCTACAATCACACACACAGCTGCGTGGTCTCCACTCGAACACTCAGGCGCAGTCAAGTCCCACGACGTCATCGGCTGGTGACTAGAAGGTGCAGAATCGACAGAACGTGCTGAGGCTTTGGAGTGTGCTTACTGGTTATCCTTCAAGCAGCATTCACAGACCTCCTCCCTACTGCTAAATTGGGTTATATCCTACAAAGCCTTTATTACTCTGCTAGATTGTAAGTGGCATTTTATTATTGCATACTAAAACTTTTTATACAGTATTCGACTATAGTGTGCCTTTATTCACTTCCAGGATCGTTTTCACTTGTGGACATTACTATTTTATTGGATTACTGGTAATCACACAGTTTTCCCCCGTTCATTGATGTAGTTCTTTTCTCTTTTTCCTATGATTGTGCTTATGATACATAGATCTATTGAAAAAAATATATATACACACACACACACACACACACACACACACACTATGAAAAATATATCAAGTGCAAGTGACAATAAAAATATCAAAAGGACACCTCCACTAAAACCCTAAGTTTAGGGACTGTTTCTCAAGTCCCTAGATGCGTAGAGATGTCTTCCAAAAGTCAGGGGAGCGTAGGACAGCACCATAAAAAAAAACCAACAACATACATGAAAAAAGTGCAATATTGTGTGGACCCGTTGGTAGAAAAGATCAGTAGCTAGCAGATTGACTATTCACATTTAAAAAAAAAAAAAATCATAATCAAGCATGTAAAATCAGGGTTCCTCCTTAATAGCACATCCAAATGGACAGGAAGAATCTCTGAAAATATGGAAATATTTCCATTTCTACATTACAGATGAATATGTTACATTATTGTGCGCTTTTATTTCCATCTTTTCTGAGATGACAAGAAGGAGAGAATCGAGAGCAGTGTGCACATCGAGAGTGCAAAGAGAGGAGGTGACAGATGAGATCAGTAGTAGTGTGCACATAGAGGAGACACAGTAAGGCAGGGACGACAAAGAGATGGATAGAGAGAGTTGTCACGGGAGACCAGCACTTTTAACACCTTAATACCCAGATCCTTTTATTGAGCAAAATGAAGAGATAAAATAAATTGTGATTTATTTACAGAATGAACACACACACACACACACACACACGAACGAAAAATCTAGTTCCCAAAACGAAATCTTTGGAAATAGAGTCTCTAGGCACAATTTCCCAGGAGCGAGAGTTACGCACAAAAAGAGCTGGAAACAGTCTTTGGTCAGTGGCGCCGCTCGCAACCACTGTTACTCCACCGGTGCTGCTTCCTTCATTCTGCCACAGTAGTATTGGATCTGGAACCCATAGTTCTTATGAACCCTTGACTTTGGTTACGATGGTATAAAGTCTTAAAATTAAGCTTTATTTGAATCTTGTTACATGATGAATCTGCTGCAGGGATTCTTATGCACTAAACAGCCCTATACGTAACCCGTGCAGCCAATCTACTCCGTGGGAATAATATTCCCAACCTATCCCGGAATAGCCAATACTTTGCAAAACCTGGCAGAGGGCTTCTTTGCCTTGGGCTGATTGCACTGATCATTAAAGTACCCTTTTAAGAATCATCCCTGTTTGGAGTTACCCTCATTTTGGCGATCCACTAGCTGGTATGCTGCCAAGAAACGCTGCTGTGCTCCTCTACATCCTCGATGCTTATGTGTGTGATGTCCTAAAAGTTTTTTCAATCAACCCGGAAGTAGCCTGGATACTTGTCACTCGCAGTGGCGCCGGATCTTCTTTCTTTCTATTCAACTTCTCTGAAGGCTGCACAACGGAGGACAGAGGTGAGCAGGACCCAGATCAGAAGCATCTAGAGGTAAGGGATTTCCCACCCAGCCCTGATCAACTTAGAGGTCTACATCTGCACCCTCCATTCCGTTCCCAAGTGACCATACTGACACCTATGGGTGCTGGGACTATTTACCGGAGCGCAGGACAGCTCCCCTATTTACCAGTGCTATGCTTAGTGGTATGAGGAATGCAACATTAAAAAAAATAAAAATCTGTAGAAGCACTTTCAATGGAAGGCGATTACATAACAGGGCATGAGCAAAACGATGTTAGCACTTCCACTCATCTAACACTCAAGGTCTAAATGAAAGTGTTCATCATTAAACCTCCACTATGTTTTTGAGCAACATCTGGAAATGGGCAAAAGCATCTAGCCTTCGAGATATTAGGGCTCATTCTTGAGGTGTTATGGGGTACTGACAACTATAATTATTTTGGTGCTTTCCAACAATGTGTATAAGTGGTGTATATAACAAACTCAAGGAAAAAAAATGGTAAAAAATGAACCAACATAATTCCTATAAATGTTACAGTATGTGTATGTAACCCTCCTTTGTGATTACTATGCCCTTGTGGGCCCATCACATGGTACTGGGTGACTAGGCGGAATCAGAGTCCGCTTCTGCCTAGTGATTGGGATTTCATCAAAGGATATATATAGTAGGGAGAGGTTTCTAGGTCGGGTCCCAGGAGGAGGGATTCACTGTTAATAGAGTATGTTGGTTACAATAGAGATGAGTCTAGGATATAGGGTAAGGATCCCCATTATTGTTTTATAGTTAGGAACAGTGCCCTACATAGATAGCATACCCAGGAATGAATCCACACTACTTATGATTCACATAGTGGAAGTCTATGCCTCAAAGGGGTGCCCCAAGCAGCAGCCCCAATGAATACTGTAGCTGGATGAGCCAAATCGGAGAGTCCAAGCGTTCTCTCACCCATAAAGCCATCAGACGGCATTCAGTACCCGAGAGGAGGAATACTGACAGCAGAGAGAGTAGTACAAAACCTGGCAGGGGCCCACAGGAGATGGAGCATTACTGCTGCTACACAGCTGAGGAATCAAATAGGTAATCCATAAGGAGTAAAGCCTTAGCATCTCCTAAGCGAGAGAAGATTAAGGGCAGCTAAGGAAGAGGTTACAAACAGGACAAACAGTGAATAATAATGAAATTATACAAGGTGTAATGTATATGTTGTGAGTGAGACTTTTTCCAACGGTGATTAATAAAAGCGGCTGTTTGCATGAATAAAGTTCCTGATGCCCATCATTGCATTACCAACACCCAGCCTGCAGAAATGTAGCACCCCCATAAAGGTAACCAACACAGAGTAAACCAATTAAAGAGACATTTAGGACCCCTTAAGAGCCAGGCAAGGAGGGTTATATTAAAACTTTACATTTAATAATTGATTATTGTGTAATGTGAAACATCAATCTTGTAAATTATAAAGATAAAGCAATGTGGTAGAGAATATAAATCACATGTATATATACACACACACACACACACACACACACACACACACATTATAAAGCTAACAAACCAAGATCTGTACCTAAAGTAACTAGATCCCATCAGACACAGGTTTTGAATGGCAGGTAACAGTACAGTCCCTGCTTTGTATGATCATTCAAGTGGAAGAATTTAAGAACAACAAAAAAGGAAAAAGAACACAGAGCGCACCAGAGGTAAGAATATTGTGTATTTAAACAAGTAAAATACAATTAGGTAAAATGTAGTGAGTGAGTCACAATACACTGCGCCTTCAGCCATTCGAGAGGCCAGGGAAGTGTGGTATTAGCCGGCTTCAAGTCCCTGGCACAGGTGATTTCTGATCTGTGTTTGCCGCAGTGCCTAACAGAGCCACCTGGAATCACACCAGCCACCTATGTGTCGAGTTCCTTCGGTGAGACGCAATCCGGAAGTGCAGGATCGCCGGCACTATCAAGCTAGTCCCAGCGCGCGGGACTTTAAGCCGGCTAATACCACACCTGCCTGGCATCTCGAACAGCTGAAGGTGCAGCGTATTGTGACTCGCTCGCTACATTTTACCTAATTGTAAGGGGCTACTTACTTATTTTACTCATTTAAATATACAATTTACTTTCCTCTGGTGTGCTCTGTGTGCTTCTTTTTCCTGTTTGGTCCTCAGGGATTTTCTGCTGTGGAGCTTCCACATACAGCAGCTGCAAGGAGTGCAAGTTACTTATTACATCTATCAACACTCTTGAAAGCAGGCGCATGGATTCACCCTTCTACCGTATTTAAAAACAAAGTAATGTGTAGGATAGGAGGAGAAAAAGTATTGCTAAGGAGCATTGTGTGTCAAAATAATACATATTCTCCACATTGCAACAATCTAGTTTTACAACATATTTAAGAGAGACCTAACGCTTGAAAAAGATGACATATATTCTAATAACGTAGTTGCTCACATTCTGTTTATTACTGTCCTCCAACTACAAGTGGGGCGTAGAAAATCATTACTCTTTTCAGGTCCAACTGGAAAAAAGGAGCTCTATACCGTTTAACACATTGAAGTGATGTACTGTACATACTTCCCTCCCCCCCAAAAAGATTAAAAAAAACAAACAAAATGTAAACCGTGAATGGGCCTCAAGGTGTTTTCTGCCATAGCATCACATCGTAAATATCGCTCCAAGTGTTTACATAGGGACAATACCCAAGATGAAAAAGAAGGCGTCTATTGTCCTCCTCAAATGCTAACTGATTGACTGAAGAGCTGCCATTTGAATTGACCAAATTTACTGGTGCACAACAGCACAAACCTCCTGAGCAATGGGTGGTAAGATAGCAATGTTTTTGAACCAGAAGGCTCCCTGGTAAAATAAAAAATAACTAAAAGGGGAAAAAATAAGCAGAGCAGCATACAGCCATCTAGAAAAGGAGCTTTAGGGTTTGCAAGTTTAGAGACACACTTAATAAAGCATCATCAGAAAGATACCTAAATTCCCCCCATCAAGGGGGACTTTAGAGGAAGTCAAAGAGCGAACTTCTCACCTGATGCTTATTCTCCTGACTCCCCCTTCATTTACTTTATATGTTTTCTCCCCTGTAACAGATGAGTAAGTATCTCAGCTGCTTTTCTCCTTTCCCTCTACTATGTCGGCTTAATCCTCCACTCCCTTGATCCTTGGTGTAAGGAATCCGCTCCGGGGTTTTGGCTGGAACTCATCCTTGCATAGCTGTGGAGTTTCCAGACAACCCCTCCTTGCTGCTGCAATCAAGAATCACCTGTTCTGGACCTACTCTGCAGTCTCCTTCATGCTGCTTGCTATGTCCCTATTGGCTGCCCATGCTATCTGTCCCTATTGGCTGCCCATGCTATTTAGAGTTAGCCCTTCACCCCAGGAAGGGGCAAAGCATAATCCAAGTCTGTTTGGCTGTAACTGTGCTTGTCACAGACTCTGTTTGGCCTGATAGGCCTCCTTGTGCCTTGTCGCCTGCTCCTAGTCCCCTGCTTCCCAATGCCTTCCTGCATAGTATCCCCGGTGCTGCTTACCTTGTTCCTGGCAGACCTCGCCTTCGCTGCGCTGAAGTGGCTACGCTGGTTTCCCCAGTGTTTCCTGTGGCATGTCTGCACCCCTGGTTCCTGTTGCCTTCGCCCTTCTCTGTTCCTGTTTCCTCCTTTCAGAAACCCTGCTACGCTGAAGCGGCTTCACTGAACTTTTCCTGCCTTCCCGTGCTGAAGCGCTGGATTCCCAGCACTCTGGCTTCTGGTTCCTGCCTCCTCCAAGTGGATATTGTTCCTGTGCTGAAGCCCCTGTACTGAAGCTTCATGTTCCTGTGACTCCTGTCTTTTCCCTGTCGCGCTGCAGCACCTACGCTGAAGCGTCTTCGCTGAAGTTTTCCTGTTGCCGAATTTTGCTTGTACCCCGACCCTGCTCCTGTGCCGCCTGCCTCGACCCCAGCTTGCCTACGGATTACACTGCTTTCTCCAATCCTGACCCTGGCTATGTCTGACCACGGAATCCGCACTCCAGACCCGACTCCGTGGCCTAAGGTCAGTGCATATACATCCCCACCTCAGCCCCACGGTCCGGTCCCAGTTTGTGGCAAGCACGATCATTACACTTGGGACAGAGCCTGGCTTTCTTTTTACCTCTCTCATAATTTCCTTAATATATCTATTGCCAATGTCTCTTCTTCCTCCCTTCATCTATCAGTTGGTGTATCTCAAGGCTCGGTTCTAAGACCTGTCTCTTCTCTATATATACACTCTCCCTTGGTAAATTAAGAATTAAGTTTGCTTTAAGTATCCCCTGTATGCAGATGACAACTGTATCCACCCCGAACCTCACATATGCAGTATAGACCAAAGTCTCAAACTGTCTCATCCTGAATGGCAGCGAGATGCCTCAAACTGAATGTGAAATCATGAGCTGCTCATACATTACACCCACCTAAATCAAGTTCCACTGTAACCTTTACCATCACAGTCAGAAACATTACAATTCATCTAGTTCTGCAAGCCCTTTGCTTAGGCGTCATATTTGACTCCTCTTATTCTCTGTAACATTGTTACAATACAAACGTATTTGTTTCTCTACTGCTAAAATGTCAATGCGTGCCCTCATTCTCGCTCGTCTGCACTACTGCAATCATCTCCTGACTAATGTCCCTCCCTCACGGCTTTCTACTCGGAAATCTATACAAAATGCTGCTGCTAAGATAGCCTCATTCTCCTCTCAAGACTTCTCTGCTTCCCCCCTCCTGCTTTTTCTGCCTGGAAACGCTTTATTGGCTCCCTATTCAATTTTGCATTTACTGAAAAATATGTCTTCTCCTTCAAGGCTCTTCACTTCTTTTCCCCTCACTATATCTCCGCTTTAATTTCTCGCTATACCCTTGTAAGGATTCTGCTCGATCCGTTCCGGGTTTTCCCTTCAGTCCAGGTTTTCTGCCACTTCTAGCCTTCCTGCTCTGTGGCTATTTTGAGTACTGGAAGCCTGCTATATAACGCTGCAGTTATCATAGGGAGTCGACGAGCAAAGTTCTGTGTGTTTGCAGCTCCTGTCGCTCTTCGCAGTTACGCCTTACCCTCTTGCTTGTTTTGAATTCCTGTTGCTGACCCTGGACCGTGACCCTGACCTCGCTGCCTTCCGCCTGCCCTGACCTCCGATTGCCTCCTCGACTTTGCACCTCTGCCGCCAGCCCTGACCTCTGCTTCCATACCGACTACGGATACTCTTACAGGACTCTGTCCCTGGGTTGTGGTCGGTTTATTTGTATCACTACCTCAGCCCTGTGGATCCGCCTCCTGATTTGAAACGAGCACCATCACAACCCTTTCTCACTTTCTATGCTCTGTTCAGGCCAGTCTTCGCTCTACCACCCAGGTCATTACAGCTCTCCACACCTAGAACCGCTTACTTACTGCACCCTACCTCTTGTACTACCTTCCACTCAATGTCTGCCAAGCAACTTCTATCGGACTTCAAAACCCATATGAAAACTCACCTGTTCAATGAAGTGTTTAATTAGTCTTGGATGGCCACTACTCACCAACTACAATATGCCTCTTGTACGCACTCTAACCAATGCACGCAAATTCACTCCTACTGTTTCAGTTAGTCTCTCCAGATGCCAAATTAGATTATAAAGTCACTGGGGGACGGACTACTTTCTCCAAATGTTACATGTGTCTTGATGCACTTACCCACCTGTATTATAATATTCCTTGTATTGTAATTATGGTGTAATGTTTGTAAAAATTGTAAAGTGCTGCATACCTGTTGAGCTATAAAAAAATACCATTTTACATAAAAAAAACATGCATCCCTTAAAAGATTAAAGCAAAAATAATAATAATATGTTCTTGTATAGCGCTGCTAGTTTTATGTAGCGCTTTACAGAGACATTTTGCAGGCACAGGTCCCTGCCCTGTGGAGCTTACAATCTATTTTTTGGTTCCTGAGGCACAGGGAGATAAGGTGACTTGCCCAAGGTCACAAGCACCCGACACAGGGAATTGAACCAGGCTCCCCTGCTCCACACTTTGTGCCACTCCTTCTCCCTAAGTAGTTTATTGGTCTTAAGCCAGAAAGCTCTTCTGAATTTAACAGATGACTGCATACCCATTTGTATTTTTGCATTCAGAAACAATTGAAGGCAAAAGATTGTTATAATGTAGAAATTTCAAGTGTCAGATTTGCAGCTGAAAATGCTAATATTTTTGTTTCTGTTATCTTTTGGAAATTATTTGCTTTCATCTTATACTCAGCACAACACCATTACTTCCCGCAAACTGTATTAATAATTTCAGCTGGCACATCAGCTGACAATTTAAATAGATAACCTACAAAACCAATATTCTGTAAACTATCTTAATGGAGATTGCATGAATAATCAATTCCTTAACGAATGGTATAACAGTGGTGAGCAAACTGGGGGGTGGGCAGAGCTGTGCACGGGAGGCCAGAAGCTTCGTGCTGAGGCTGCTTATCTGCTGTGTGTCTTGCAGAGGGGGTGGGGCTTTGCTGCGGGGGCGGGGCTTTCCTTCCCTGCACACAGACATTCCCTCCTCCTCCTCCTGTGTTACCCGTCCCAGTTTTCAGCATGGGGGACAGGAGCAGGCTTACAGTAGTACTTCATCCCCCAGGTGAAAGTCTGTGACTTATGATTGTGTGTGTTGTGATTGATTGTGTTGTGCCTGTGTTGGTTGTGATTGTGGGTGTGGTTGTGATTATGTGTTGTGTGTCTGTGTTGTGTGTGTTGTGATTGAGTGTGTGTGTGTATACGCATTGTGATTGTGTGTGTGGGGGGCGTATTGTGTGTGGGGTGTGTGTGTATTGTGCCTGTGTATGTGTGATTGAGTATGTGTGTGTGTTGTGATTGAGTGTGTGTGTGGATTGTGTGTGTGTTGTGTCTGTTGGTTGTGATTGAGTTTGTGTTGTGATTGAGTGTGTGTGTGTTGTGTGTGTGTTGTCTGTGTTGGTTATGATTGAATGTATGTTGAGTGAGTTTGTGTGTGTGTTGTCTGTTGGTTGTGATTGTGTGTGTGTGTGTGTGTGTGTGTTGTGATTGTGTGTTGTGTCTGTTGGTTGTGATTGCGTGTGTGTGTTGTGATATTAGTGTGTGGTGTGTGTTGTGATTGAGTATGTGTGCTGTATCTGTGTTGTGATTGTGCACCGATGCATTTAATCACAACACACACACAAACTGCTGGGCGTACAGTCTCCAAAGCTTGGCACTTTGGGAGACAAACAAAATTGACTTTGAAGAGCGCTCAGCAGCAGTCAATGCACACACACATACATACACACACAAAAAATAGCCCTGATCCATGCCCCCCGCTCGTGCTTGCAAAATTATGCAGGACACCCTGTGCTCATGCTTGGAGAGTTGGTGATGTCACTGCTCTCAGCGGCAGTGTGGACAGATTTGTATTTACAATTGTATACCGTTTAATTAAGGTTTTTTTTTTCTTCATGTGATTGATTACATCAGGCAGGGGGGGCCCGAGAAATTTTATGGATGAAAAGGGGGGCTCGGCCTAAAAAGTTTGCTCACCCCTGGTATAACATATTTGCTTTCTTGATTTCAGAATTTTACTCTATTTCTTGCCATTATACAGTTTGTTTAAAACACTTGTTTTTAATTAAGATAATTATCTAATTATTAAGCTTTCCTGTGACCATCACATGTAGTTTGTTCTGGTAGGGAAACAAACTGAAAACGAAAACACAGTTGGAGAGCACCAATGCTGTTAAAGTAATTATTACTTTACTAAATATTTAACCATAAAAGATACACTAAAATGTACATCTTATTTTGGCATATACAACAGAGACAATGAACAGAGATGTCCTGATGCAAAAAAAGAGGTTGACAATGAGAATCGTGGAATTCATTGGTGAAATAGCGAGTGTAGAAAAATGGAAATATAGTATTTTTGAGAAGTTTAACCCTTGAACTGGTTCTCAGAAATGGTTCTCAGAAAGTGTAACATGAATCAATTTTCCCCCTTATAACCATTACCTCCTTACACTTCTTCCCCCCCCCCAACCCATGCCCATTACACCTTTATATCCCCCCCACCCCGTCTCCACCAGGCCCATTACCACCTTTACCTCTTTATAACCCCCCATTATGAATAAAAATAAAATGTAAGCAGCTTCATTACCTTAGCAGCTATCCACTAAGGTAATGATTTTTTATTTGGGGGAGGGGGTGTTAGATTCTAGTGTGCGTTAGCAGGGGGTCTCGTGAGATGAACAAAGTTGATTTCAGCCTCGGGACCCACTACTTCCGGAGATACAGGCCCCGTTATGAGGTGCCAGTATCCCTCTGCTTTTAGATCCCACGGTCACGTGACCTACAGGATTTTAACATGGCGGGGACACCGGCACACCATGACGGGGCCTGTATCTCAGGAAGTAGGGGGTCCCCGGACATGAAATCAATGCGGTTCAGCTCCGGAGATCCCTGCTACATTACGGTAATGTTTCAAATTAAATAAAACCCCTGCGCGCAGTTAGAGTGACTGATTCAGCCTCTCTTTTACATACTGTTTAACCCCGGTAGGAATAACAGTAGAGACCCCTGCTGTGTTAATCCAATGGTCCATTATGTCTACAGCAGACCCTCTCGGACCACCACGTGGCATAACGCAGGATGTACCCAGGTAAATGATCGGATAATGGCCGCTGCATCTGTATACACTCATTCAAACCCAGGAGGTGTGAGTGTACCAATAATATAGATCCAGAATGATTCCCTGGCACAAAGAGACCTGAATCTGTCCCCTCCTAGCTTGGAAATGGGGATGTAATCAAGCCCTATAATACTAAGACTTGCCGGATCCTTGTAGTGCTTGGATAAAGTGTATAGTAACACTACGTGTGAGGGCTCCTTTTAGAATAGCACGTCTTTGTTCGAGGAACCTAACACACGGGAAGCGCTTAGTCTGCCCAATATATTGAATTCCACATGAGCAAGATAATAAATAAACTACATGTGTTATTAGAGAATTGATGTTACTTGATGTAACTTTTAACAGAATAACAGGTTCCCCTAGAATAAGAGGAAAACGTGTCTCGGAGTATGATGTGTTTACACATTAAACACCTATTCCTACCACCCTTGTGGTTATCTAATATGCCTTCAATTGAATGACTAACAGATCTCTTGAGATACCCAGTCAAGTAGTCTCCCTAGTTTACTACTCTACTAAGTCTACTAGGCACTAGTTGGTTATTGATACTAGAAGCCTTATGAAATACAATAGGAACAGTCTTAGTTATTTGATGTCCTAAATGTGGATCACACAATAAATAACATGTTCCAGTGTTTATTAAGCACTTTGGTGATTTTTCGCGAGTATTCGCTCGCCATTGAACAGACTCTTGGTTTTTTTGCTTCACAAAATAAAATAAATCTATCAATGGCCCTCACTTTATTATATGAACGGAGGACCAGTTCATGATCATACCCCTTATGAGGGGAAACAAAGGTCATCAATTGCTGTGACAGAGTATCAAAAATCTGATCAGATTAACAATTTCTCCTGAGTCTATATACCGTATATAGTATTGTTATTTTTTTAATATAAAATGTCTTAAGTAAAAGATTTTACTAAAATCAAAAGACCAATTCTACACTGCACAGTACATTGCAGAACTATTCTCTCTGGGAAAATGGCAGTTTAAATTGCTGTAGTTCAGAAAGCTAAAAGCACTTCACAAAAGCCGACTAGGAATGGGCAAAATAAGATAAATGCAAGGTGACAGATCACACATCTTAAAAAAAAAAAAAAAAAAAAAAAAAAAAATGGAAAATATATAGCAATTACTTGTGAATACAAATGTACATTCTATAGATTTTTCTTTAAACAAACCGCAAGTGCTTGTTAATATATTTGCTAAACAAGTACATAAACACTGGATATTATATTCTGATGCTAGATGGGAATATATTACACAGGGCACACAAGCTTGATCATTTGGGGACGTGCATATTTAACCCATCTACTAGGTTGGCATTTTAAAGCTGCAGTTAAAGCAATATCCTACAAGTGTGTTTTGAAGTGAAACTTCTTTGCTGGCACCTAGGTGAATTTCCTTTGTGTAGACGGAAGTACTGTAACAGACGTGGCACAAGTGTGGATAAAAAAGGGTAATTGTGTGCAAAAGAGGCCGTTGCCACGCGCATGCGTTGATGAGCCAGTCGGCTCACACATGCGCAGATGCGTCCGTCGTCGCGCTCAAGTGCATGTGCAGAGACTTCCACGGCATCTCCGAGAGAAAGCACATGGCCAAAACTTCCCTTCACATCCAGCGCATGCGCAGAGACACCCGCCATAGTCAGCACATGCGCACCTCCGTCAGCAAATGCGCAGTGACAGGGGATTCACTCTGCGCATGAACGGCAGACACCAACAGCACTCACATCCAGCGCATACGCACAGTAACGCAAATCGGCCTACTCATGCTCAGAGGGTTCCGGAAAGAATTTGAACGTGGAAGACAAACTTTTTAACAAGTATCCATCATGTGGAGCCCAGATTCTTCCTAGTGGCATCACAGGACACCATCTTTCTTCTCAACTTATATGGCCTCAAAATGGGTCTCCTTTTTCCTCCCTAGCTGCAGGATGGATGGGGGTTGCAATACATCCATTACTTACAATAGTTTGTGCCTCTGTGGGTTACTGGTTCCTTGCCCTGTATGTCTTCAAAGACTAAAAACAGCAAGTATCTTCTCTTCCTTTTCATTCAGCACTTCTCTACCACTCTGCCAGATAGGATGTCTGGAGGTTGCAATTCATCCATTATTATAATGGCCTTTGTGTCTCTGTTGCTTACTGCCCCTTGCCTTGTCTTCTGCTCCTTCTTACACCATGTAATGATCTTTGTGGGTTTATAAGGCAGCAAATAATGTGAAAAACAAACTTTTTATTAAAAAGTTACATTAATGTTGTGGCGCAGCTGTTTAACTGTATCACATGATAACTCCCCCTGACTCACCGCTAGGAATCCACTCTAAAATCCCACTGATTTATACATTATATTATTTTATTTTATACAATGTGCATACTGTATCTCCACATCTTCCCTTCCAAAAAATAACAAACCCAACACAAACAAACATACAGTATGTACAAACAAATTGGGTGTTATTGGTGTAAAACCCTTAAACTTCCATTTGTAGTGAAACCTGTACATGGTGTTTTTAATAACCATTTCACAATAAATCTTCTCTTCACCAATATACAAATGTAGCAGGAGTTACTGTCTCCCGAGCCACGGCTAAGCAAAATGCAAGAGTTTGTGTTGCCGAAACATCGCTGTGGGAGGACCATGCTTCGACATCGGACACCTCACAGCGATAATCCTCCAGTGCCGGGACAGCCGGGTCACGCAGCTTGCCCCGGTACCGGAGAGACAATAAGTGCTGTTGCATCTACATCTGTTGCAGAAAAACCTGTTACTTTTGTTGGTCTCAAGTTTGGCTTTATTTTCAGTTTCTTATATTCTTGTCCTGGAAAAATGTTTACTTGAGCTCTAGTGTCTAGTTTCAAAAGAATTGAGTGTGCAATTTACAGCACTTGGCAAAATTATTATTTTTGCCACATTTATTGCTTGTGTTTTCACAGTTTCTGATGCACCCCACATCTAGAGAGTTTTAGTTACCATACATGTATACAAGTGCCGGTATAATGTATGTCATCGCACCCATTCCCGTGTTAACTCCCATTCAAGTCAATGGCAGATAATGCAGGCACTAGTGTGATAAACCACACCGGCACTTGATGCATATGCCCCAGTGAGTTCTCTCAGAGTTTTATTTATCAGTTCAGATCTGCTTCACGAGAGGTCTTTTTTTGACACATTTTCAGACACTGTCATTTACCAATGGCACAGGTCTTAGAGAGTTTCAGTGACAAACTTTTCTATGTTTCATATATGTAAATAACTTGTATCTTTCAAGTCTAATTCCTTTCTGGCATACACTATTCCTCACATTTGGGAATAATATTGCTTCACTTCCTACCTGTACCTTCTTCGGATTTCAAGTTATTGTAAATATGTAATACTTCCTCCCCAACATATAAATATTAATGCCGTTCACATTTCTGCCTGAACTTTTTCCAAGTTCTTTGTAACACTGCCAGATAGGATGGATGGTGGTTGCAATGCATCCATTATTTTATAATAGCCTTTGTGTTTTTGTATGCGTCTTCTGCTTCCAGCCCTAAAGTGAGTTCTGCTCTTTCTTATTCAGCACTTCTGACACCTTGTAATGAACTTTGTGGGATTATAAAGCAGTAAAGCATTTGAATGAGAAGGAAATGTTTTAACAAGCAGCAGCCATCTTGTTGAACATAGCCTCTTCCTACAGTAAATGCTTCACTGCCAGAGATCCTCCGATAATATCCTATTAATATTATTCAAAATAATGGACCTTCTATAAATTATACTATGCCATACAATATATCTCCACAAATACTTAATACTAGAGAAGTGATGGAGTGAGGTACAGCAAAATGGAGTGGTGAAAAGTGCAGAAAAGGGACAAGGACTGACTAGGTACAAAATAAATAAACACTAGGGAAGAGCAAAAATAAAAAGATGTACCTGAAGTTTCTGAAATGCTGGTAAATCTAAAAACGCCATGATTGAAATCACCTCGTTTCTGCCACCTCACTTGTGACATGCAATTTGTATGCATATGTACTGTATCAGTACATACTGTATGCATACATAGACACTGAATTCCATTGACAGCGAAGAGAAACCACCCACTCGACCTAATCAGTTATGGCAGGTTGTGCACTAGGGGATAGAGATAGATAGATAAATCACAGAAAGAAGAAGTGTTCTATCCAAAGAGGAATGGAATCAGGGACCACAATTACAAGCATTCTAAAATGCTTTCTACTACAGTAAACAGATATTAAGGCTGATGAAAAATCCCACAGTGTACACCATTGGTGTCTACGTTCTGTGATTCTGCAGGAAGCGAACCCATGACCCTTCATACACAAGTAGTGATTCTTTACCTGCTACACCATAGGATTGGTGTGATGTAATAGCAGGTAAAGAACCACTACTAGTGTATGAACGGTCATGGGTTCGATTCCTGCATGGTATACTGAAATTATTAGTGCAGGGGTGAGGTGTGTCCCTGTTAGCAATAAAGCATTGAATGTTATTTTTAAAAAAAACACCTTGGAGATGTGCATCGCGCACGCAGACGCAGGGAGAGAGGAGAGAGCTGCAGAGAGGAGAGAGCTGCAGATGCAGGGTAAGTCCTCGCATGGCGGCCATTTAGTGACCCCGGCCTCATGTGGACACTGAGCACCGCATTATAACGGGGTTCAGCTGTATATAGATATTTTTTTTTTTTTAAACCAACATACCTATATTCAGTGCTCTAGGTACTCTATTAAAAAGAATTGGGGTCACAGTACTAGTAGTATAAGGATCGGCTGTCTATACCCATTGTCTCAGAAATGTGATAAATCCAATTGTTAAAATCTAGACTGTTATGGATATACATGATGATCACAGTGTACTGCTGCGGCCAAGTTTATTCGAGCATTTGCCCGTTCTTGGCCGCAGCAGTAGCCTGGCGCGCGCCCGAGTGTGACGGGCGCGCGCCGAAGCAGCGGAAGAGCGCCCTCCGATCGGGGCGCTCTCCCTACCGCTACCGGGTCCGCCGGGTCCCCCGGAACCCCCTGCCGCCGTCCCGCAGATCGCGGGACACCAGGGCTCCCTCGGGGAGCCCTGGACGCGCGTGCAGGGGGCGCAGGCTCCCGAAGACGCGTGACCGCGCGTCTATGACGCGCGGCACGCCGAGGGGCAGCCACAAGCAAGCCGGGAAATATCCCGGCTTGCGGTACCGACCACACTGCAATAAAGTGTGTCGGTACTGTATATGGCAACGTTTGCTTGATTCTGAGGTTCTTTAAGGGCAGTGATTTAGGTTTCCGATGTTACAGATCTTGGATATTTTTTCATTGTCGTTGGTCACAAGTTTGACAAATACCTCAATATTTGCACAGGTGTCAAAAGGAGGTGTAAAGGTAGATTTCGCTCTGAGATCGGTAAAGGGACCTTCCCCTGATGTATCTCTTTAGTGGGAGAGAATGCAAGATCAGTGGAAGGTCCCTTTACCGATCACTGGGCTAAATCTACCTTCACAGGTAGAGGGGAGTGCGGGGAATGCTGGGGGAAGTATGGTGGCTGCTGGGGGAAGTATGGTGGCTGCTGGGGGACGTGTAGGGTTGCCGGCGCCTCACTCCACCTCTTCACCCCTCATCGGGCGCACGGCAGTCATTTTTTTTTTTAAATTAGCGTCACCCCGGTTATAGCACGGTTGGATCAGTGGCCCCCGAGGACTGAAGGAAGAGGTTACAATAATGTATCAATTTAGGCTTTTCATATTAAAGAAAGACAAGCACCAGTTTCTTATTGTCCAGATATTTCCGCCATGAGTGCACAAGTGCAGCCCGTGTTCCAAAAACCCAATATAACGTACGCTTATTTAATATGGGCAACGATTAATGCAACAGATGATAAGATGGCAACAGTTTTACAAATTTTCGCCAGCTCCTCATGTGTGGAAGCATGCAATAAAGAAAACGTTATGTAGCAATCCATGTTTTTTTCGAATTGACCCCGAATTTATTGGAGGGTATTGGTGTGTATCACCGGGTTTTTCCCGTATCTATGATCATGCAGACGGCAAAAGGCGAAAGGTCGTGTTAAAACCAAGTAAGAAACGTCAGTCGCTGGCAAGCAATGCGCCAGCACCAGCACCGGCTTCCAATAACGTTCCGACCGTCAGTGACAACCTGGTGACCTGCAATCCTTGCTGTCTGTCCACGCACGGATACCTGCAGCCTGAGCCGGATTTCGCGTACAGTTTCGAGCAAGCTTGCATGTACCTAAGCGATTTCCAGCCTCATCAGCTGACTACAGGTGTAGTAGTCCCACTGTCACCTGTCAACGTGTATGATCAAGAATACTGGACTGGCAGTGGCCCGGTGCTGGCGCCAGCTGAATGGGAAATTCTATGGTGAGTAATGTTGCCGTATTTTTTTTTTTTAAATATCAATATCAGTGCGATTCGAAAGTCAAGCGATTCTCCTGTAAGCAATATCATTGGCTGAGCGGCTTCTACAGTACTGCAGATACTGAACAATTGGTGGAACGCTAGGTGCATGCGCATTGGAACCTTCTTGCGTGTCATCACATCGACGGTAGGCGCATGCGCATGTGAACAGGAGACGCCCCCCGAGAAAATTATTGGTGGGACTGGCTGGGAACATCTTTAGGGGGCTGACCATTACAGTAAAACTTTTCTTTTTGTTTTTCCTCAGAAAAGAAAACGGCTAATGGAGGGATTTCGATGGATAATATCGCTTTGTGTAACAATGCCTGCACATTGCTGAATTGGATTTAAAAAACCACGTACCGGAGTCTTTTTTATATACTATATACTGTTTTATATATACTGTATAATAAACCCGAGAAAACAAAAAGTATGCATCAACATTTCCTTTTATTGGTGGAGTAAGTACAAAAACATTTATTTACAAATACTGTACAATGTAAAAACATTTTAAGTGCACAGCAATTCAAAAACATCAACAGGTGTATGGTTTACTGCTAGTGAAAACATTTACATATGTACAGAGTCAAAACATTTACAGTCAGTCAGAATGGTTTACAGTCACGTTATTAAAAAAAATTATTTATTCAGAAAATTTAAAAAGCGCAACATCTCCTTTGTTAAAGTACAGCAAGTCAAAACATTTATAGTAGGATGGTGTACAGAACAGTCAGTCAGGCCTGCACAACTCCAGTCCTCGAGGGCCGCAAACAGGCCCAGTTTTCTGGATAACCTTTGAAAACCGGGCTTATTTGCTGCCCTCAGGGACTGGAATTGTGCAGGTCCTGTGTGTACAGTAAGTAAAAACATTTCTTTATTAATACAAGTTAAAACACGCAACATCTCCTTTATTTAAGTACAGCAAGTCAAAACATTTACAGTAGGATGGTGTACAGAACAGTCAGTCAGGCCTGCACAACTCCAGTCCTCGAGGGCCGCAAACAGGCCCGGTTTGTCAGGATAACCTTGAAAAACGGGCCTGTTTGTGGCCCTCGGGGACTGGAAAAAAACATTTACAAAAAATAAACAACAGTTGAACACTCGCGCAAATGCGTACCCCACCAGATTGTCCTTCCAGGGCCGATGCCTTATATGGCGCAAAATGCCATTAATGAAGTCTCGAACGCTTTTCATTAAAGGATCTGTAATTGAAAAAAAGCACTGCAATTCCTCCACAAAAGTCTTTCTTAAATTTTCAGGGAGCGCCCTTTTTTTCGCGATTTCCTTCATAGTTCACTTTGAAGGCCCACCCGCAGTACACAAAGTAGGACACGTGGTGCTTAAAAATTAACATGGCATACTTGTGGGGTACACCAGCACTCATCACCCTATACTTCTCCCTGAGTGGATTGGGCAGCTCGCGCAGGATGATGTCGGGCACCGTCTCGATGCAAGCGTATGTAGGTTGGGTTCTGGGAGCGGGTGTGCTTGTGGCGGCAGGCGAGGGTAGGTTGTCTCGGAGGAAGCTTTCCTCCTGTCTTGGTCGCCGTGTTGTCTCCTGGCGTGGTCTTGATGGGGTTGTCATGTTATCCTTCTTCTCAACGGCAAACATGTACACAAAATCTTCTGGTGGAGGGGGTGCGCTTGCTGATGGAAGGTGGTCGAAGGTCCCATTCATCACATCCATGCCACCCTCCTGCTCCGGCGTTGGGGATACAGGGGCATGAACACAGAGCAAATGATGTATCTATGTCAGTCTCTATCTTCTCCATCCGTTGATCCATATTTAGCATGGTCTCCAGAAGCAGATCTATCTTTGCCAGCACAATAGAGTTCCCGGGGATATCCACACTTATCCCATTCAGCATGCGGTCTAAAGAGCTGCTTATTGTGCATGGCGTGTGGAAATCTGGGAGGATAGGTGCTACGGAGGATGAGATGGGTGTTCCATGGAGTGAAGCGGCAGCGTCGCCGAAGAAGGGTGGAGGAGGTAACCTGTGGATTTCCGGGAGAGGAGAAGCGGCAGCGTCGTCGAAGAGGGATGGATAAAGTGACCTGTGGATTTCCGGGCAAGAAGCGGCAGAGTCGTCTAAGCGCAATGGAGAAAGTGACCTGTGGATTTCAGGGGCACCAGCGGCAGCGGCGTCGAAGAGCAGTGGCGAAGATGGCCTGTGGGTTTCCGGGAGAGCGGCTGCAGAGTCGTCGAAGCATAAACGAGGAAGTGGCCTGCGGGTTCGTTGGGTTGGCAACCATTTGTTTTGCGTTCTGTGTACATCACCGAATTTCTTCCTGACATAAGGCTTACGTGTTTTAAAACCCTTAGCCTTTGGGGTTAGCAGAATGTTTTCTTTATTAGCCGCCGCCTTTCGCTTTTTCTGCATGACAGGCACCGGCACGGCAGAGGCGAGTGGGTTCCTGCGTCCGTAGAATCGGGGTTGATCCATGGAAGCAGATGGCACAATGCAGTATCTGGACAAGGGCAAGTTCAGATAAAGATCATCGAGTGGTGGGCTATGCAAAGTGTGTAACCTTTTATGCAAGGCGACGAGGTACAGGTGTTGAAAGTGAGTCATTAACGTATAAATACACCATCCATTTTGTGGACTCACTGCACATCGAATACACAGACTAAACATCGAATATACATTCTTGTGTTTGTATTTCTTTCTACTCGCAGAAATGCCTGTTAAAAAGATTTCAAAGGATCTCAGCATGAGAATTAAGGAGATGTACACGAGCGGACACCGAATTGCAGATATCCAACGCTGGTTAGCTGCTTCTGGCCTCGTTGTGCCATCAACCACCGTGTGCTATCATGCACACGGAAAAAAACAAACAACGCACGAGGACACCAACGGTAACTAACGCGTAAGTATATTTATATAACTATATAAGACAGTATATCTACTGCACCGACACACTTTATTCGAGCAAATACCCGGTATGTACCTGGCAGATACCTGGAATGCGCCGCTCCTCACCTCTGACAAGCCCCGTTGCATTTGCCTTCCCAGCCTGGGTTCATGCCTGGCTGATGGGCGGCTGATCTGTTAAATGATAATGATTAGGATTTAATAGGCTGCAATGCTTCGCGTGTCTACCAGATGGCATAAATTCATGAATTGTAATGCAGTATATATATATATATATATATACTGTGCAGTATTGCAGCCAGCGGGAATAAAATGCTTCAATCCCTGCTTGGAAAATAACTCAATGCACTCGGGCAGAAAACAGTCACAAACCTCAATACACCTGGGTATACCCGAATTCGTGGGACTAGCCAAGCTCGAATAAAGTGTGTCGCCAGTGTATCATTGTTTATATTGCTGCATATTAATAGAACAATATATTGTGTAGATCTATCTAATTTTATAGTTATTTCGGTATATTTATATAACAGTATATATATTGTTTATATTGCTGCATATTAATCTTAATATATAAATCTGAAGTTTGTGGGGTTGTAGATGTGGCCAATCAGATTGCTCCGTATCCCTGGCCCGCCCCGCCCGCCTCTCATTGGCCTGCGTGGCTCTATGGCTCTGACGTCACCCAACTGACATTCTTCTCCTCCTCACCCAACTGCCACACACACACACACACACACACTGTCCTCTTCACCCAGCTCACCTCCCCACCCTAACCCCCCCAGCTCACCTACCCGCCGGCTCCCCCCATCACCAGCACCACCAGGCTCCGCCGCTCCATTCTGCCCCGCTTACCCTTGCTCCCCGCTGTTCCCGCCGCACTTTCGGCTCCTCCTCCTGCCTCTGCCGGTGTATGTTGCGGATGGCGGCGGAGGAGGGTGGGGGGGTACAGCCCGAGAAAGGCGCGCGCCACGTGACTGTGGGGGGGGGGCGGCGCCTGCGCCCGAGAAAGGCGCCGCATGGTACTGCGGGGGGGGCGGGGCCTGCACCCGTGCCGCGGGGGGGGGCGGGGGCCTGTGCCCGTGCCGCGGGGGGGGGCGGGGCCTGCGCCCGTGCCGCGGGGGGGGGCGGGGCCTGCGCCCGTGCCGCGGGGGGGGGCGGGGCCAGCGCCCGTGCCGCGGGGGCGGGCGGGGCCTGCGCCCGTGCCGCGGGGGGGGGGCGCGGGGCCTGCGCCCGTGCCACGGGGGGGGGGGGGGGGCGGGGCCTGCGCCCGTGCCGCGGGGGGGGGGGGCGGGGCCTGCGCCCGTGCCGCGGGGGGGGGGGCGGGGCCTGCGCCCGTGCCGCGGGGGGGGGCGGGGCCTGCGCCCGTGCCGCGGGGGGGGGGCGGGGCCTGCGCCCGTGCCGCGGGGGGGGCGGGGCCTGCGCCCGTGCCGCGGGGGGGGGGGGCGGGGCCTGCGCCCGTGCCGCGGGGGGGGGCGGGGCCTGCGCCCGTGCCGCGGGGGGGGCGGGGCCTGCGCCCGTGCCGCGGGGGGGGGCGGGGCCTGCGCCCGTGCCGTGGGGGGGCGGGGGCCTGCGCCCGTGCCGTGGGGGGGGCGGGGCCTGCGCCCGTGCCGTGGGGGGGGCGGGGCCTGCGCCCGTGCCGTGGGGGGGGCGGGGCCTGCGCCCGTGCCGCGGGGGGGGCGGGGCCCTGCGCCCGTGCCGCGGGGGGGCGGGGCCTGCGCCCGTGCCGCGGGGGGGCGGGGCCTGCACCCGTGCCGCGGGGGGCGGGGGCCTGCGCCCGTGCCGTGGAGCCTGCGCCCGTGCCGCGGGGGGCGGGGCCTGTGCCGCGGGGGGCGGGGCCTGTGCCGCTCGGGACTGTGGGGGGCGGGGCCTGCGCCCGAGAAAGGCGCCGCACGGGACTGCGGGGTGAGGGGGACTGCGGGGTGAGGGGGACTGCGGGGTGAGGGGGACTGCGGGGTGAGGGGGTGTCCCCCCCCCTCCTGTCCACAGTCCCCCCCCCTCCTGTCCACAGTCCCCCCCCCTCCTGTCCACAGTCCCCCCTCCTGTCCACAGTCCCCCCCTCCTGTCCACAGTCCCCCCCTCCTGTCCACAGTCCCCCCCCCTCCTGTCCTCTGTTCCCCCCCCCTCCTGTCCTCTGTTCCCCCCCCCTCCTGTCCTCTGTTCCCCCCCCCCTCCTGTCCTCTGTTCCCCCCCCCCTCCTGTCCTCTGTTCCCCCCCCCTCCTGTCCTCTGTTCCCCCCCTCCTGTCCTCTGTTCCCCCCCCCCCCTCCTGTCCTCTGTTCCCCCCCCCCTCCTGTCCTCTGTTCCCCCCCCCCCCCCTCCTGTCCTCTGTTCCCCCCCCCCTCCTGTCCTCTGTTCCCCCCCCCCCTCCTGTCCTCTGTTCCCCCCCCCCCTCCTGTCCTGTTCCCCCCCCCCTCCTGTCCTCTGTTCCCCCCCCCCCCTCCTGTCCTCTGTTCCCCCCCCCCCTCCTGTCCTCTGTTCCCCCCCCCCTCCTGTCCTCTGTTCCCCCCCCCCTCCTGTCCTGTTCCCCCCCCCCTCCTGTCCTCTGTTCCCCCCCCCCCCTCCTGTCCTCTGTTCCCCCCCCCTCCTGTCCTCTGTTCCCCCCCCTCCTGTCCTCTGTTCCCCCCCCTCCTGTCCTCTGTTCCCCCCCTCCTGTCCACCGTCCCCAGTCCCCACCCCTCCTCCTGTCCACTGTCCCCAGTCCCCACCCCCCCTCCTGTCCACTGTCCCCAGTCCCCACCCTCCTGTCCACTGTCCCCAGTCCCCACCCCCCCTCCTGTCCACTGTCCCCACCCCCCTCCTCCCCACTCCCCCCTCCTCCCCACCCCCCCTCCCTCCTGTCCCACTGTCCGCTCCCTCCTGTCCACTTTTCCCCCCCCTCCTGTCCACTGTCCCCCCCCCTCCTGTCCACTGTCCCCCCCCCTCCTGTCCACTGTCCCCCCCCTCCTGTCCACTGTCCCCCCCCCCCTCCTGTCCACTGTCCCCCCCCCCTCCTGTCCACTGTCCCCCCCCCTCCTGTTCACTGTCCCCCCCCTCCTGTCCACTGTCCCCCCCCCTCCTGTCCACTGTCCCCCCCCCTCCTGTCCACTGTCCCCCCCCCTCCTGTCCACTGTCCCCCCCCCCTCCTGTCCACTGTCCCCCCCTCCTGTCCACTGTCCCCCCCTCCTGTCCACTGTCCATCCCCCCTCCTGTCCACTGTCCCCCCCCCTCCTGTCCACTGTCCATCCCCCCTCCTGTCCACTGTCCATCCCTCTGGGAGGGGGGGGAGGGAACGGAGAAAGAGGGGGAGCACAGAAATAGGGAGAGAGGAGGGAGCGGGAAATTTAACTCACGGGCAACGCCGGGTATATCAGCTAGTAGAACAATATATTGTGTACTGTAGATCTACTGTATCTAATTTTATAGTTATTTCGGTATATTTATATAACAGTATATGTATATTTTTTATATTGCTGCATATTAATAGAACAATATATTGTGTACTGTAGATTTACTGTATCTAATTTTATAGTTATTTTGGTATATTTATATAACTGTATATGTATATTTTTTATATTGCTGCATATTAATAGAACAATATATTGTGTACTGTATATATACTGTATCTAATTTTATAGTTATTTCGGTATATTTATATAACAACAGTACAGTATATGTATATTGCTGAATATTAATAGAACAATATCTCATTGTATACTATTTTTACTGCAAATGATGTGCTGTGCTTGTGGCCTACTGCACTGTAACTTACCGGATTGTTGTTTTTCTGTACATTGTAGGGAGACAACTCTTCTGGTCGACAAAATAAGTGAGGAGAATGATGAGAAGAGTGCATTACGGGTCAAATACACTCTGCAGGAAAATCACAATCTCACTGTATCCGAGACCAGCATAAAGAAGATGAGACGCAGAATTGGATGGAAATATGGACGTGTGAGGTTAGTACTGGACAGTACAGAAGGTAAAAGTGTTGTTTAAGAAACTGTACCTCTAAAATTATTTATTCCTTGTCATTACAGAGCGTACCCCATGATAAGGGACGTTAACAAAATCAAGAGAGTGGTCCAGGCCGAGGCATGGATCGACAGTGGAGAAACTTTTCAAGATTGCATCTTCACTGATGAGTCTACTGTGTCGCTGGAGAGATTTGCCACCTTTGCATGCCACAAAAAAAGGTTGCATATCTATGAAGCCGCGTCCGAAACACCCAGTGAAGATGCATGTGTGGGGTGCCATCTCTAGGCGTGGACTAGGATGCATCATCATCTTTGAAGGTACAGTAAAATGTATGTCACACGCTTTTGCCTTATGCACTGTACTGTACTAGTGTGCAGTTTTTTGAGCACTTTTCTTTTCTTGTTATAGGAATCATGAATAAAGCTTTCTTCCAAGACAAAATTGTGCCTGAGAATGTGGAATACATCACACGTTGTGTTCTCGGGTGGTCAACATTTCTACCAGGACAACGATCCGAAGCACACCGCGTCAACAGCGCATATCCTTGAGCGCGATATCAACTGGGTGAAGACGCCAGCGGAGTAAGTGCGGTAACCGTGTCTCATTTTCCCCCCACTGTTTTTACTGTGTACTGTATCTCTTAAACTAATTGTCCTTTTTTTCCAATGACAGATCGCCAGACTTCAATCCGATCGAAATGGTCTGGCATCAGCTGAAGGACCATATCCGAAAAGTCGTGAAACCCTCCAAAAAGGATGAGTTGGCGAAAGGCATACTGAGTTTTTGGAACGATGCACTCACTGTGGAACGATGCAATAAATATATTGACCATGTTGCGACTGTTGTCCATTGTGATCGCGTGTAATGGGCAAGCATCAGGAAGGTAGTAGGGTATAGTACTGTACTGTAGAATTGTAAGTACAGTATGATATAGGTAAGTATGGCACAGATTTTTTCTTTCCTAGTAGAGTATACAGTAGTTCCAGTATAGACTAGTTTGAGAGTACTAACTGCATACTGTAGTCCAATATGGAGCAGCTATACAGTAACTGCTCAATTTTTCTCTTTCCAGAGAGAGCAGCACCTGCCATCTTGTTACAAAGTATTTAACAGTAGTCACAGTATACAGTAGTTCCAGTATAGAGTAGTTTGACAGTACTACACAGCACACAATGCCATAATACAGTATGCACATAACTGCACTAATTTTTTGTTTTCTTGTCTTTTCAGAAAAAAAGGATGGACTGGGGGAGAGGGGGTATCGTGTAAAGTCTGTGAACTGTTTGTACAGTTAAGTGTACAGTATCTAAACTGCAGTCATGATGTACACAAAACCTCTTCTCTCTCAATGAACTACTGTACTGTACACAGAATGAGAAAGAAGATAAAGACGGAAAAAATTATATTACTATACTGTCCCGGCTTAGCTCATTCTAAAGCTTGCCGGGAGCTGGCCGGGTGCATAGTGGGCTAGCCGCGGGTCTGTTCTCCATTTAAAAACGGAGTTTCCCGCGTGGCAGCCGCTTCAATAGATAAGCGCTAATGGCGCTTACTATTGAAAGCGCCCGAGGCGCGGGAAAACCGGCCGGGTTTCGGCCGAAGACAGCCCGCGTGCCACCCGCGCTATTTTTAAATTGCGGGGGCAGCCGCATTAGAGTCAGCCCGGCCGCTACTGTATATACATATTATATATTATTAATTAATATTATTATCAATGTGCATTATTCATAATTATCCACCGGCCCTCAATTTCCATCTGACAGAAGAACTTAATAAAGACTGCATTATGTATTATTCATGATTATTTTTAGATTTGTTTTTTTTGTTCCTGATAAAATAAATATTTATTTACATTCATGATAATCATAGACAACAACCCCCCCCTCCTCCCCACACCTACAGTACACCAAAGAAAAAGAAAGAATGACAAAACATGAATCAGTTAATGTTTTTTTTAACTCAATTCTCACAGTGCTGTGCAAATCAGATTTACATATCAGTTCGAGAAGGGATTGAAAATGAATGACTCTGTAGAGGTGTCTATCGATAAGAGTTTCAAATCCTTGAGCGAGCCTTGTGTGTGTGCATGGGGGAGGGCGGTACAGGGTACAGCTGCATGAAGGATTAGTTGCATGAAGGATTAGCTGTGCAGTAGTTCAAAGAAATTACATAATTTCAAAAGGCAGGTCATCATAGTAATTTGATCCCTACACCCCCAAATACAGTACATAAAAAGCACACAAATCAACCATGTGCAGTCAAACGCACAGGGTCGCAGTCAAAAGCTACAACACAGATTGAATATCGTAATATCAAGATGGTTTTTGCTGGCTTGTGGAGAAAATAATTTTATTTTTTTTGGTCACTTACTCAAGCAAGCAGTGGTGAATTTACAGGCGCATGCGCAGTAAGGGATTTTCCAAAGCGTTACCGTAAATAAAGCCTCAAAGGGTTGAGGGGGGGGGTTGGGTGAGTCATGCACAGTAATCATCAGCTAGCTCCCATCTGAAAGAGGATTACACGCAGGCGCAGTGAGGTGACGCTCGGCTAGGGACGGATTAAAAACACAATGGCAAGCTTCAGAAAATGAATGACTCTGTAGAGGTGTCTGTCGATAAGAGTTTCAAATCCTTGAGCGAGCTTGTGTGTGCGCGTGGGGGAGGGGGGTACAGGGTACAGCTGCATGAAGGATTAGCTGTGTGTGCAGCAGTTCAAAGAAATAACAATTTCAAAAGGCAGTTCATCATAATAATATGATCCCTACACCCCCAAATACAGTACATAAAAAGCACACAAATCAACCATGTGCAGTCAAACGCACAGGGTCGCAGTCAAAAGCTACAGCACAGATTGAATATCGTAATATCAAGATGGTTTTTGCAGGCTTGTGGAGAAAATAAAAATAAAAAATGAGAACATTTTTTTTTTTTGGTCACTCACTCAAGCAAGCAGTTGTGAATTTACAGGCGCATGCGCAGTAATCATCAGCTGTCAAGCAGGAATGTGATTGAAATCAAAAAGACACACATTCAAAGGAATGGTGTGGGAGATGTGTACTGCACTGTAGAGAAGATAAGAAGTTGAAATACCCTGCAGTGCAGAACATTATCCTGTGTGTGTGCGGAGGCGAGCGAGGGGAGAGCGCTGTATATGCCGAAATGTGATACTGTTACAGTACTGTACACGCCTATGCGTTTCAACAATTTTCAAATGAGACATACAGCACTGCAAATGCATGTATACAGTAAATATGCAAATTTACAATTACTGCGCGCGCACACGCAGACTGTGTACTGACGTAGGTTGAACTGCTAAAGTATTAGACTTCCAAGACAACAGCTCGCGAATGCCCCCCTGAGTTTTTAGACGGTATTGCAGTATTGCAGACAGCGATAATAAAATGCTAATATTACGAGCGCGAAAATAACGCAATTCACTCTGCACCAAAAAAAAAAATGCATCTGCCCGCGATTATCAGAGCGTTGCGGATCCGGCCTCATTAGGATAAAGGCGGCCGCCAGTGTAGCTGAATTATTATATATTAACCTAATATTTTAGATACTAACATATAGTTTAGGATTCTGACCGGAAACTACCAAACAGATCACTGGATCCTGCTTGGGTTATTATTAGGGGTTACTATTATTATTATTTTTGTCTGGTAACTAAACAATTACGAAAATAGAAGGGTTCCCCATTCTATTATATTTATGTGTGTTAGGACATCCAGAGATAGCAGAGGAATGAAATGTGTTGTTAGACTTGGCACATAGGGTAGCCTTCAGTATTAATATTATATTTTGTTACATCTGTGTACATATATTTTTAGGTGCCACAGGAGGGGTAAGTTATATACCTATGTCAGGACTTAATGCACACACACCTCTACATAGATACATACATACATACAACAAAAAGGGACAGCGTGGACTCCATAGTGTAAATAGTTAAGGTTTTATTAATCACAAGCTAAAATCAGTTCACTCACAGCATTGAGGTAGGACATGCGCATCGAACAAGAACACCCGTCATCCATGGTATCTCCATCATCAGGAACTGAAGTCTCATGGCTGCATGCGTGTAAGTCTCTTCTTACAGCCGAGTACCTCCGTTATGTGCGTCCACTCAACGGCCCCCTGACTGAACGGCACACGATTACTTGGTTCCGCAGCAAAACCGTTCCCCTTTGATTCAACAGAAGCTCATTGAGCTGGATGCTTAGTGTTGCCAATAGCGCCCTTACACGTTTTGTCGCAAATAGGACGGCGACTTCAGAGGATCATCGTCAACATACCTCCACAAATAAACCTATTAGAAAAGAAGGGGTGGTACTATGCTGTGCTATCAATTACTATACACTGCAACGCACCAATGGGAAGCCGTCTGTGTTCAATTATCTGATACTCCCAGGGGTATAAAATACACGGAAACCACCTTGCTAACTGTCCCCGATTAAGCCTTTTTGGTGAAACGTACGTCGGGTACGTGTGACATCAGCAAACCAGCGACGTCGGCTTATTCGGAGAGGCAAGGGCGTCCTACATGTCGGAGCGTTTCGGAGACTGTGGCCGTGGACAGCAAGAACGCTCTGACATAAATATGATTGTACCTTTTATTTCTGCAGAATACACCTAATGTCATGCATGTTCACCTTTGTATACAGCCACTGAGCTGAGTACTGGAAACAACACATCTGTATCTTGTAAGAAGTGTTCTTCCTAAGTACTACCCAACTGAGCAAATAAATTCATTTTGTTCAGTGGTGGAGGGGCTACTATACCCACTCACTTGTTTGGGTTGCATATTTCCACCTAGCATTCACCTCACATTACGGTCTTTAGGGGTTTTATTACCATATCACTTAGAACTAGACAGTTTGCTATACAGTGACTTCATTCATTGGCATTAGGAGTTCCCATAGGGAGTTTATATTACCTCAGATAGTCTAACTGCATTGTTACATCATTATTTAGGGTATATTCACACCCTATGTAGGACAAAGGTGTCACAACACATTAATTTAATTGTGGGTAATTGATATATTGTTTTGACCTTTACCAAGTGTTGTTCAGTTACCCCTTTACCCTTGTTAAGTCTCTCTGACTTTTAATTCTATGTATATTCGTTTGTTCCGGTCGTATTCCCTCACACTTATATTTTAATTAATTAATAAAATTGACTTTTAATTTATTGGGCGTCTGTGTGCAGCATCAAGGGGATTCTTCTCTATCTCTGTACACTCTCTTGCGTTAAAGCATTGATCACCAAGCTGACTGCTCAAAATCCTTCCCTCCATGCCCCTCCGAGAAGATATATACTGCACCGACACACTTTATTCGAGCAAATACCCGGTATGTACCTGGCAGATACCTGGAATGCGCCGCTCCTCACCTCTGACAAGCCCCGTTGCATTTGCCTTCCCAGCCTGGGTTCATGCCTGGCTGATGGGCGGCTGATCTGTTAAATGATAATGATTAGGATTTAATAGGCTGCAATGCTTCGCGTGTCTACCAGATGGCATAAATTCATGAATTGTAATGCAGTTTATATATATATACTGTGCAGTATTGCAGCCAGCGGGAATAAAATGCTTCAATCCCTGCTTGGAAAATAACTCAATGTACTCGGGCAGAAAACAGTCACAAACCTCAATACACCCGGGTATACCCGAATTCGTGGGACTAGCCAAGCTCGAATAAAGTGTGTCGCCAGTGTATAAAGAACAGACAGAACCCAGTCTAAGGCAACAATACTCTCCTGATGAGATCCAATGACAAATAGATGCCTGTCAGGAGAGAGAAAGGCAATTGTGAATGGATATGGAGTGGGTGAGACTCCAAGAGATTGAGGTACCGGACCAAGGGTTATACACCAAGGAAAGTTCTACATTTCTCACTGAGATTTCAAAAATTATAAGAGAAAGGACTGTTGATCTAATATTGTTGAAATGAACATATTGTAGAAATGGATAACATATTGATGAAATGGACTGGGTGGGGGGTCTCTGGAGATGGTTATTGGTGGTGTGCAGAATCCATTTTGTCTGTTTTGTAATGTCTTGTGTCATGCTGTGTTCCTGCAATCATTACTGTGAGAAAGAATGTGTATGTATCAGTTTGGCTACCAGGAGACTCAAGGCCAAATCGGCCTATGGCTCAATGCCCAGAAATGAGGGGGAAGCACGTATTCTGCAGTTATACAGACTTAGAGATAAAAATGTATCCTAACCAACCTTGTTCACTGTATTAAGATGTTTTAACCCCGTTTTTACTTATTTAGTGACCTTTATAATGATTGTTTAGAATAGGGAGGAGATATTGTATTCTACCTAGCAACTTATGTTGCCAAAGAAACTCATATGTGTATAAAAAGCCTGCATGGGCCCTCCCCTTGCAGAATCTCTTGTTGACCCTCCTGAATGATCATTCAGAATATTATACAATAAAGGACTCATTATCTACGACCCTGTTTGCTCTTATCTATGTTCATTTGCAAATATCAACACTACAACAAAGTAATAAAGCACACATTATTTGTTGATCAGTAAACATACCAGTAGTCTTCAGTGGAAGAGGGCATATTGCATCCAAAAAGCAGCATGTGATGTGCGGTATCCATACTGGCATGAGGCTTGAAGTCAACTGTAAAATACAAAAATAAAAAATGTGTAGTAGATGATAAAACATAATGGGTTAGTCATGCAGTAAACAGCTGTCACTTAAAGCTTTAGGGATTTGTGCACTTACACAAAATACACACTAAAACTATAATGTATGTTTATCACTTTTATAGTACCTACTATGTTATAGTTGATTACTTAAGCAACTTTAACAATATATAAAAAATGTCTGATTAAATGAGCTGTGGTAAATTACCACAACTATATTACATTAGCATTTATACTGATAGAGAATAGATCTTGTGATTTCGCTATTGCTTGTGAAATGTTAACTATGAAGAAAAGAAAGAAAAGAGATTTCATAGGACTAGTTAATGAATAAATGGTTGTACTATAAATAAAAAAAATACATAATTTAAAAGTATTATAATACTTATGTTGGCCAGTTCTCTCACAGTACAAAGTTAAAAAGATATATATTGTTGACCATATTGTACCCATATCTGTAAATGTCAATGCCAATAAAAAAAGATTGATACAAAAAAAAAAAAAAACAAGGATTATAATACTTAATATGAACAGGAATACGAAAAAACAGGATTCCTCTCATACAAGGAACTGCTGGAAAATCTCCAGATAGCGCAGTCTATGGTTTCATATGTAATAATAATGCTTCACTTAGAAATTATTACTATTGTTGAGCAGAAACAAAATGTGCTGTGCTTTGTAAGGTTAAATGAATGCAATATTATATTCCAGAATAGACCATTGTGAGCAAAAAGGAATAATGCCTGTCAGGAAACCAGCTGCTTCCATTAGTAAACTGTATACCAAATCTCGTACACCTGGCCCAATGCTCCCACACAGGAAAGGGACAGAAGATATATACAACCACTATCCAGACAGTAAACATGAAATTAATTCTAACATCTCTTGCTTCTTGTGAGGAATTTTCTATCCATCGCTCTATGAGCAGGTCCTAGGAACCCATGCGTGAGCATACAAATATAACCCCTTCACTGTCAGAAAGACTGCTATGCATTGTAAATGAATACACAACAGGTCCTTCTAGCAGTTAAGTGACAGATATGCTCATGGTACACGGACACCACATTTCTATTTCATTTTCATTCACAAAACCACTTCATCCTCTAATCTGCAAAGACAAGCAGTGAGAAACTTACTGCTGTTAGGTAGTACGCTCATAATGGTAATTATTGCAGAAATAATAGGGCTAGAAAAGAAACATTGTAGAACAGACAACCATATTTGATTGGAAGGTGAAGAGATGCTTGAGGGGACCAGAAGCAGGTATCCTCGTGTTTTACCATGAACTTTGCATTTTACCTTTGGAGGATAGAGACGAACTGAATTATTTGCCTTAGGCATAAGCAGCTGCTTTTCATTAGTCTTCAGCTACAAGACAAGAATCTTTATAGCTGAAGTAGCTGCTTTAAATCAAATACCAAAACCACAACATACATTAACTGGTGTGTGTGTGTGTGTGTGTGTGTGTATACACACACACACACACACACACACATATGTATGTGTATATGTCTGTGTGTGTGTGCCTGTATTTATGCTACATACAGTGCGCACATTTAAAGAAACTGGAAGTGTTCAAGAGGATGTATATTGGCAATTGTTTTCTCAGGTTTAACCATTCCATGAAAGCTTGAACAATATACCAGGCAAAGTAGAACAGGTATTTGCCAACAAGAAGTTGAGGCCAGCGTGGCAAGTAAGGCCGTGCGTATAGTGCCCGCGACGGGCGACGTCACCCAAAAACGAATGCATTGCCGCCGCATGCTCTTATAGTAAGCGCGACGGCGAGAATGCAACGGAGCGACGTCGTGTTGCGGATTTTGGTAGCTGGCAATATTTGATTTTTCAAGAGCTGTCACCTCATGTGACAGCCCCTGAACCAATTAAATGCCAGTATGCCCGCGACGCCACCGCAAAGCGAAATATAACTTCGCTGGAGGCGACGGGTGACGCCTCCCATCGCGGGCACTAGTCACACGGCCTAAGCCCCCCAAATATTAAAGACAACGAAAAGTGACGGCCCTCATTTTACAGAAGCCAGATTGTACCTGGCTTTGACAGTGTGCACTAAGAAAGCATGAGGACAGAGTGTGCCAAGACTCCCCGGAGGTTAAACTCCAGCTGTCATTCCAACTTCCATCTGGCTACATACAATCGCCAGCCTCTCAAGTGAAGCAGCACTGCAAGAACTGAAAGATCAGTTTGAAAATATTAAATGGGATATTGATAAGGTCAGTTGGTAAGTATAGTTACGTCAGCAGGAAGGAACATGAGACAGATTGGTGGAATTTGTAGAAACTTCTACATTCTGAAATAATTTTTCAATAAGAATCCAAAATAGAAAATGGACACGAGAAAGGACCTAAATGTAAATTGAAGAAAATTGACCGTATCCTAGATAAACTGCTACAGTTTTGACACAAGAAGTGATTACCAATTGGGTTTGCTACAAATTACATTGTGGTTAAAAATTGTAAAGAAAACGGTTTACAAAAAGACAAAGAAAAATATCAATAACCTCAAAAATAATAGCAAAGAAATTAAACGAGAGCTGAAAAAAATCACTTTAGCTTGTTCGAGATGCATGGGGAAACTTAACCAAAAATTTATAAAAATTTATAAAAAATTTATAAAGATCGTAGCTGAAAGCACAACAATTCCTCAAATTTTCTAACACAAAACAAGGAAAGAAGCAATCCTGATATACAGTAACAAAATTTGAATATACAGAGCTGTACAAGAAGATCTGCAAGTGTATAGCTGAAATATATTTTACTGTGATATGTCTAAGACGACTATTTAAGATAAAGGTTTAAAAAAGATGAAGCAGTGACTTATGATTGGGAAGAGGCAAATAATTGCACTCAAAGAAGACGATGGATCAACACTAAAAAACACTGCACTTATCATGAGTGTACATTTACAAAAATGTCTATAGGAACACAGATAACACAAGGCATAAATCATGCAGATGAAGAGCGAGAACAAACTAATACTGATCTATGCATGTACAGTACTCTCCTAGGTTTATGATTCACAGATTATGAAAATTTATTTGATTCTGTGTTTACCCAAGCCATTTCAAATGAATTAGGAAGTGTTCAAGAAGCGTTCACTGATACTATAAAGAACATTTATGAGAATGCCCATTAGATTATATAAAAGTTACAAGATAAAGATTGACAACAGTGTACCACAGAATTGTCACCATGTTACCAAAGATTTTTCGCAGCAACACGAAGAATTGTTTTAGACTTTACATTTGGAAGAAAAAAAAGGAATCAAAAATCAACAGTGAATACTTCAGTCACTTTTCAGATAACGTTGCTATTTTTGTAAATAATAAGTAAGAGTATGTGCAAAAGTGAAACCTGGTTTTATCAGCTAAAGGGGATAATTAGAATCAGGTGTTTAAATTATTATATGGATCTTCAGGAGAGAGTTTGGGAGGACCCACCCTATATAAAGATGAAACAGGTGTGTGGAAACACATCATTCCATGATCAAACGAAATGTGAGGACCTCAGAAAAGCGGTTGATGCTCATCAGTCTAGAAAAGGTTACAAAACTATTTCTAAGGATGTGGGGCTCTACCAATCCACTGTCAGACAGATAGTCTACAAATGGAGAAAGTTCAAGACCACAGTCACTCTACCCAGGAGTGGTCGTCCTAATAAAATCTCTCCAAGAACAAACCGGCAAATCATACAGGAAGTCACATGGAACCACAGAGTAACATCCAAGGATCTGCAGGCCTATCAGAAAAAGACTGAACAAGAATGGTATTCATTGAAGGATAGCCAGGAGGTAACCACTGCTCTCTTAAATAGAACATTACTGCCCGTCTGAAGTTCACCAAAAAGCACATAGATGATCCACAAGACTTCTGGAACAATGTTCTCTGGGCAAATACTGCGTTAAAACAGAAGAACCTCATCCCAACCGTCAAGCATGGTAGTGGGAGTGTGCTGGTTTGGGGTAGCTTTGCTGCTTCAGGACCTGGACGGCTTGTCATTGACACAACCATGAATTCTGCATTGTATCAGAAGATACTAGAAGAGAATGTCCGGCCATCTGTCCATGAGCTGAAGCGGGTCATGCAACAAGACAATGATCCTAAACAAACAAGCAGATATACAAAAAAAATAACTGCAGAAGAAATTCCACATTTTAGAATGGCCTAGTCAAAGTCCGGACCTAAACCCCATCAAAATGTTGCAGCAGGACCTGAAGTGAGCTGTCCATGCAAGGAAGCCCTCAAATATCACGGAGTTGAAGCAGTTCTGTAAGGAGGAATGTAGTGAGCCTTACTGTACCCAGCGTCGTGGACGAACAATCAAACGTCAGCGGCGCTGGGGACAGTATCGCGACTGCACAGCACGGGGTCCAGGCATCTTAAAGCTGCAATGCTACATTTCCCCTTCCCCTTTCCCCCCTTCTTTTTTTCTTAGTTGTATATGTAAAGCATGTGGCAATGTATAATACTACATTCTTACCTAAGCTGGCAACCGTGTGGTGCTCCTGTTATAAATCTATAAAACCCTGATTTTGTGCCTAACTAAATGGAATTGAAAGGCAGCCATTCAATCCTTCAGCCACTGTACAGTAACTCAGCAGCTATAATGTAACCGGACATTACTATGGTAACATTATCTATTGTTACAGTTTGAAGCTCACATTGCTGGGAATATTGACAACAAATTATCACCAATAGGAAAGTGTTACAAAGATCTAACGCTGCTTGGGAAGTGGGCTAAAGACCACTATAGAGATCAAAGAATGCTCAGTATATTAAAACTCATTAAAAATGTAATTAACAGTTAAAAAATAAACGTCACTTATCTAATACTACAGAACTGATTTATTAAACATATAAGATTTTGCATGTTTTGTTGCTTTAATTGGACCCCCACAGCATTAACCCTTTGGTGCTGTAACCACTGTTCTGAAGACGTCAAGTCTTACTACAACTGTATTTTGAAATCTTTTCATGGTTGGTCTGTAAAGATGGTAAGCAGAAACATGGAAAGTATTTAATTTCCACTACGTACGTTCTTGTGAAATCACTACATGCTGAACAAGAGTTTGCACAGAAAGCCTCTCTCTCGCCTCCCTCCT